>NC_068411.1:30871107-31151107 GCF_023724105.1 Carassius gibelio | reverse complement strand
TATAGACACTTCACTCCAGTCCAGTATTATATAATAAACTCCGCGCCCTACAAATCATGCATCAGCTGTCAATCCCAGCTCACGCTTCGGAAAATGCCAGTCGGTTTTTCCAAATATGGGAAAAAGTGATGCATGGGTGCTTTTTAGATTTGAGAAAGTGGGCAAGAGACGCCCACAGTGTTTCCAGCAGACTTCAGCACTGCTGCTTTACTCTAGTGACCCGATTTATCTTCCTGTCTCAAGCACGCCTAACATTCAACATAATGCACTTTCACAAATCCTTACCATGCATTTTCTCATCCTGATGCTACTGTATATTAAAAAAACATTATCTATAAAACCGTTTTCCTGCAGAGCTGGGCTGTAAACTGATTTTTTCCTCCACAAATGTTTAAAAGGCTTGACATATTGCATTAAGTATTTAAAATGCATTTATTTCATACTATCAAACACACTGAGTAGGAATTTGTTGTTCAGACTTTAGGGCTCTAGTGTGATAAGGACAACAAGAACGGCATCAGAACAAGATCTTAAACGTGTTCAGCTCGTTTGCGAAACCTGGGAAGGATTTTATTCACCAGCTGTCGATCTCAAGAGGAGTTGATTTTATTAATGAAAGCATCGTTTATGATCACTGTACAATGCTGGTCAAAGCTGAGGCTGTGTGTAAAGACTGTAAAATATGTATTCTCGGCCTCAGGACGGGTCTCTACTGAAGTCCTGGTTAAAGTTCAACAGGATGGGCTGAAACAGCACATTTAATGATGAGATGAGCTTCCACAGCTTCAGTCCAGTCAATGTCCAGCGCTTCATTACCTGACTTCTAATAAATCACTTTATACAACGACTGCGCACAAACTCATTTGCTGAAGTGGGAATATTGGAGTACGTTTGAGTTCATTTCACATGAATTCAGTGTGAACTGCTTCTTCATAATTCATTTTCAGTATAAAGAGTCATTTCTAGTTCAAAGTTGTTTAGCTGAAAAATGTTTAGCTGTAAGTTTACTATACCAATTTATATCCATATTTATAATTTTATACTTCATGTTTCTAAATCTATATCCAGTGTCGGAGAAAGTTACTTTTAAAAGTAATGCATTACAATATAGTGTTGCTCTCTAAAAAAAATTGCATAATTTTTTTGTGTTACTTTTTTCTGGTTTGTTTGTTTATAATTAAGAGAAAACTTGTAAATGTAAAAGCCCTTTCACACTAAAAGTGATACGAATAATCCTCAAGCTGCAGATAATGTTAATTCACATTTTTTTTGTTTTTTGAGGAATATTGAATCTGTTTTTGAGTGAATGCATGTTTCTCAACATGGCAACACAAGAGCTGTCAGTCAGTACGAAGGAAAACAGAGTAACTTTAGTTTAATACTTGCATATAACAATATGCATGTGATTGACTAAAGAGATGAAACTGAAGATGTGAAATTGATGGAGAAAGTTAATTTGATATTTGATGTCTGTGTGGCAGGAATTCACCTGCTGAAATCTTCATGTGTTGATTGCTGGAGGTTTCTAGGTCACGACAGGGTAAAGGGTGAACTCTGCGGTTTTATTAGTTCTGTGTGAACTAAACAGAGCATTTAACATCACATCCAGGCTGTGAAACACAGACAGACAACACAGACTCCTGCTGAAACACATACAATAGACAATATGTGAACATATACACACTCAATGATGCATGAATAAAAGTAAAAAAAAAATGCCCTGATGCTTAAGATACGGAAGAAAAACTAATCTACTGTACGCACTATTCTCAGCCTGTGCAAATATTTGGAATAATTAAGATTTAATACTTTTTCAGAAAACAGTCTCTTCTGCTCTACAATGCAGCATTTCATTGATCAAAAACACAGGGAAAAAACAGTGAAATATTATTACAATTTCAAACAGTTGTTTTATGTATGAATATATTGTAAAATGTAATTTATTACTGTGATCAAAGCTTAAAAATTGCAGAAATGTTTGGGGTAAATACGATTTTTCATTTTATTGATCAAGGACACATTATCACAAGATGTCAGTAAAGGCATATAAATGCTGTTCTTTTGAACTTTCTATTCATCTGTGAATCAAAAAGATTAAATACATCTCAATTTCCACAAAAATATTGTTCAGTACAGCTGTTTTGAAACGTTGATAATAATCAGAAATGTTTCTTATAATCATCATATTTTCATGATTTCTGAAGATCATGTGACACTGAAGACTGGAGAAATGATGCTGAAAATACAGCGGAGCATCACAGAAATAAATTACACTTTAACACAGATTCACACAGAAAACAGATGATTTAAATTGTAATAATATCTCACAATTTCTGATCAGTCTCGATAAGCAGGAAAGACTTCTTTCAAAAAGAGTAAAGGAATTTACCAAACTACTGACTGGTAGTATGTGTATGTGATAACAATAGAATATAATGAGAAATTAAAGGAAATATTTTTTCTGATACACCATGTTTCTTCACTAGAGCACTCCAAACCTAAGATCCTGTTTCTGAAGAGCCCCATCTTGTGGTTTTCCTCTAAAAACACAACACACTTCACACAAGTTCTTAAAGGACCTAGATGTTAAAAGCTTTGCTCCATGAAGTTAATCTCTTTCTTTACTAATCCAATTTTTCAAAGTCAGAATTCCAGAACTAACCTGAGTGTTTAACCTCAAAGGAATTAAAAAAAAACCTCATCTCATATGCAACATGCGGGATTGAATGTTTGCCGGTGATGCACACAGACCTGTACACGATTGAGAAAGTGTTAATTATTATCCGAGTATATTCTGTGTGCACATCTTACATGCTGGGTGCACAAGTTAAAAGGACCGGAAATAGTTCACAAGCTGTGGATTAATTGCACGCTGAACCTGTCAGCACAAATAAAGAAGCGTTCACTGTTGAGGCTGTAATTAAGCCCCCTGTGATTATACTACAAACTGCTTTAATCAGTGAATCAGGACTGCATCAGATTGCTTGCATTTCGAAATCAAATGTTCATCATTATCTAAACTGTACAATAGTGTAATCTTAAAACCAAAGGAGTAGGTCAAACGCATTATTATGTTTGTTTGACAAAGGCTTTCTATGGCTGATTAGACTTGAGGATTTCTATTTGCCAGGATTATCAAGATCATCTCTAATCTATTGCAACAGCCTCGCAAACACTTCAACATCTGAGTGACTGTCCACATCACTTTAAACACATGAATGCATTGGTAACTATTTACAAAGCTTCTGCTATGAAAGACTGTAACTTGCAATTTTGAGAAAAAAATTATCATAACTGAATTTAGATTTCGCACTTTTGGTTTTTTGTCTCACAATTATGAGTTAATATCTCGCAATTAAGATTTTTTCAAAATTCTGAGTCTATATCTCATACTTGAATTTATATATTGCCATTTATATATTTTTCTTACAATTCTGAGTTAATATTTTCGCAATTTAGATTTTTTATCACAATTGTAATTTTTGTCTCGCAATTCTGAATTTATATCTTGCAATTATAACTTGTTCTCACAATTGAATTTATATTCTGCAATTTAGTTTTTTTCTCGCAATTCTGAGTTTAAATCTCGCAATTATGACTTTTTTCTCGCAACTGAATTTAGATTTTACAGTTACGTTTTTTAATCACAATTCTGAGATTATATTTAGCAATTTGGATTTTTTTTCCGCGATTCAGATTTTTTTCTCTCAATCCTTTATCTCTCACAATTTGATTAAATTTCGCTATTTAGATTTTTAACGCAATTCTGAGTTTATATTTCACAATTTAGATTTTTTTTTAATTCTGAGGTTCTTGCAATTTAATTTATCTTTTGCAATTGAGTTTTTAACTCACAATCCTGAGTTTATATTTGGGTTTGTTTACACTATTCTGAGTTTCTATCTCGCAATTTAGAGGTTTTTTGTACAATTCTAACTTTACTCGCAATTCTGACTTTTTTTTTTATTTGTAATTAAAGTGTTATTTTACACAACTAAAAATATATATCCTACAATACATTTTTTTTCTTGCAATTATGAGTTTATTTCTCACAATTATTTTTTTCTCAGAACTGTGAGATAAAAAGTCACAATTATCTTTTTTATATACCACTGAAGAAACAAGCTTCCATATTCTGCTACACAAGCTTCCAACTTTAAATCTCTTTTCATACTGCATCATATTCAAATCACACAAGGCCTAACTTCAAAGAATCTTCTAGTTAAACTCGACTTTGTCAAGCCAGCATTCAGAGATGTCAAGTTGCCTAGTAAATGTTGATGTTTGTCCTTTCATCAGTGATTTGTCCATAAGTCTTTGTGCTTTGGAATGCCGTTGATCTGCTCCCATATTGAACTCAGCGTGAGGTTTGCTCAGCCTTGCTTTAGGGATTGTGTTTTGCCAGCGAGAGAATTCATTTTGGCACATATAAGCTGTTTTTTTCCATGCTAAGGAGACTTCAGTGACCTTATCTCCACAGGAGGTACCTAAGATGAAAACTATTTAACACGCCTCACCAGCGATGGGACGGCATTGAGCGGTTTGGAAGATCCTCGTAGCAAATGGTAAGTCAATTATTTTCTCTTAAAAACTCTATAGAATAAGAATATGTCTTCCTCTCATGTCTCTGTTTGCTCTCCACAGATGAAAAGCATTACTTTAGTCTGTCTTCTTCTGTGCACGGGAGTTTCTTCCTTCAGATTTGAGGAGCTGACGCAATATGTGAACAGCCATGAAGAGGAATTTATCGAGGTATTTCTTTTTTGGGATATTATGAAAATGTCTGTCTGCACTAATTTAGTTAAGGAAAGCATTACATCGCTGTGATAACTGGTGATCTTTTGTCCAAACTCAGTGACAACATGCATCTGCTCTAGTGACATCATCACGACTCGTTATTGATGCATCTTATCTCTGCAGAAACGCAACACAATCTGTTGCAGATTGTAGAAAATGCAGTTGTTTATTTGAGCTCAGATAAGATGCCTCTCTTTTTCTTTGATGGTTTAGTGTCATCAGCACAGGCTGTTGAAAGAGTCTTACACAAAACATGCAGATGAAAATATATTTTATTGTGGCCTTGAATTAATAATATATCCCTCTTTTTTTATGAATCCATTCCCAAATTTTTGTTAAATCATGATTAACTTTTTCCTTCCCTTGTTGTAAATTGTTCCTTCTATTTAATAATTAGTTCATTTGTTTTAGTAAATCGTTCCCAATTTTAGTAAATCGTTCCCAATTTTTATTAAATCGTTCCTAATTTTAGTAAATTGTTCCTAATTTTCCATACTTTTCCTTCCCTCTTTTTAGTAAATTTTTCCTTCTATTTAATAATTAGTTCATTTGTTTTAGTAAATTGTTTCTTTATTTTAGTGAACTGTTCCCTCATTTTAGCAAATTTTTTCCAAATTTTCATAAATCATTCCATAATTTTAGTAAATTTTTCTCTTGATTTTGTAATTAGTTAATTTTATTAAATTTTTTTCTTCATTTTTAGTATATGGTTCCGTTGTTTTAGTAAATTGTTTATTAATTTGAGTAAATCTTTACATAATTTGAGTAAATTGTTCCCTCGATTTTTTAATTAGTTCATTTATTTTATTAAATTGTTTCCTAATTTTAGTAAATCATTCCCAATTTTGGTAAATCGTTCCCAATTTTTATTAAATCACTCCTAATTTTAGTAAATCATTCCCAATTTTGGTAAATCGTTCCCAATTTTTATTAAATCACTCCTAATTTTAGTAAATCGTTTCCCAATTTTAATAAATCCTTTCCTAATTTTAGAAAATCGTTCTCAATTTTAGTAAATCGTTCCTAATTTTAGAAAATCATTCCCAATTTTAGTAAATCGTTCCTAATTTTAGTAAATCGTTCCTAATTTTAGTAAATCGTTCCCAATTTTAGTAAATCGTTCCCAATCGTTCCTAATTTTAGTAAATCGTTCCAAATTTTAGTAAATCGTTCCCAATCGTTCCTAATTTTAGTAAATCGTTCCTAATTTTAGTAAATCGTTCACAATTTTAGTAAATCGTTCCCAATTTTAGTAAATCGTTTCCTAATTTTAGTAAATCGTTCCCAATTTTAGTAAATCACTCCCAATTTTTATTAAATCGTTCCCAATTTTAGTAAATCGTTTCCTAATTTTAGTAAATCGTTCCCAATTTTAGTAAATCGTTTCCTAATTTTAGTAAATCGTTCCCAATTTTAGTAAATCGTTCCTAATTTTAGTAAATCATTTCCTGATTTTAGTTAATCGTTCCCAATTTTAGTAAATCGTTCCCAATTTTTATTAAATCGTTCCTAATTTTATTAAATCGTTCCCAATTTTTATTAAATCGTTCCTAATTTTATTAAATAGTTTCCTGATTTTAGTTAATCGTTCCCAATTTTAGTAAATCGTTTCCTAATTTTAGTAAATCGTTCCCAATTTTAGTAAATCGTTCCCAATTTTTATTAAATCGTTTCCTAATTTTTATTTTTAAAAGTGAAAAAACAAGGAAGCAAACTACAATGTGCCCATGATTGACTAAAACGAGGAAACAGATTATTGCGTTAATATTCATTCAGTCCTTCCTCATGTCATTCCCATTCAGACTGAGTTCAGACTGACGCCGCTTCTGTAGTTCTCAGTTCTGCTGAACCCTGGTCTGTATATTCTGTCTGTTTCAGACTCTGAGACAGTGGATCGCTGTGGAGAGCGACTCCAGCGATGTTACGAAGCGATCCGACTTACACAGAATGATGGACATGACGGCAGAGAAACTCAGACTCATTGGAGGAAGTGTGGAGATGGTGGACATCGGGACGCAGGAGGTCAGATAATGAGCTTTTCTTACTAGCTGTAATTAAATTTGATTAGAACAGCTTCACTTTTAAACTACTGACATCTAACAATATTATCCGTGCTGTCCATCTCTTGTACAGCTGGCCAATGGAAGCAGCATCGCTCTGCCCAAAGTGGTCACCGCTCGGTTCGGTGAAGACCCCAGCAAACGCACCGTCTGTGTTTACGGTCATGTGGACGTCCAGCCGGCCAAGAAAGAGGACGGATGGGCAACAGACCCTTACGAGCTCACAGACATCGACGGTATCCCTGAACCGGTCTCTTTTCAGTATCATGAGATAGCAAAACTTATATTTTATTTTAACTTTCTTTTTATATGTTCCTGTGGCTCAGTGGTAGAGCATTGAGTTAGCAGCGCAAAAGACTGTGGGTTCAGTTCCCAGGGAATACACATACTGATTAAAAAAAATGTATAGCATGAATGCACTGTAAGTCGCTTTGGATAATATGATTATTTTATTTGTAGGAAATCTCTACGGAAGAGGAGCATCTGACAATAAAGCACCAGTGTTGGCCTGGATCCATACGGTGGAGGTCTACAGAGCCCTGAACATCGTAAGACACGATGAAATGCAACGGGTTTCATGCTGGGTTTCTGTTCAGGGTTTGACTGTGTTTGTTACAGGATCTGCCGGTGAACGTTAAATTCATCATTGAGGGAATGGAGGAGACCGGCTCTAACGGCCTGGACGACATGATAGTGGCTCAGAAAGACTCGTTCTTCTCAGATGTGGATTATATCATCATCTCTGACTGTGTGTGGCTCAGTAAACGTCCGGCGCTGACGTATGGTACCAGAGGGAACTGCTACTTCTTCGCTGAGGTCCAGAGATCAATCCATTCACATGCGTTTAGTTTTATCACAGCAAACGTTATGTTTTATACGTCTGCATGAGACTTGGCTACAAGGTTACAACAGTTAACTAAAACTAAAGAAATCTGAAATATAAAACCATTCAAAATAAACAATAAAATTATTTCATTTACACTTAAATACTGCAACACTGATTCGATTTCCAGTAAAATTGAATTGGATAAAAACATCTGCTAAATGCATAAATGTAAATGTGATAACTGTCAAGAGTTTAGCTAAACTAGAGTTTAGGGAAACTAACTATAAAAAAATTGGTTCAGTTCAGCTGCTTTTAATCATGAAATATACGAGTCAAATTGAGAGGCTAACAATTATTTTTGCCAACTCAAAACTCAGTGTGGGTTAAACTGACTTGCAACAATGTATGAGTCAAAAGAGTAATTACGAGTGTAAGCAGTAACTTCACTTCATGATCTGAGAAGTGTTTTTGAGTTTAAATGAACAGCAACACACTGTGTTTCTCTCGTGATGACGCAGGTGGAGGGACCCAAGAAGGATTTACACTCTGGTGTTTATGGAGGAACGATAATGGAGCCGATGACGGACCTGATCGGCATCTTAGGTGCTAACTTATTAACCATTTAAACCAAAACTGTTATAGAAGTTTTTGAAAAAATTTTAAATGAGCAACTTTTTATATAATACATATTTTATAAAACATGTTGAACTCAACAATTGCTAGAAAATCAAAGCCATAAATCGAAACAACTTTGTGTTCCAAATTTGAAGTTGATATTTTAAAAAACCCTTGCCAACAGAATGAATGCAGTTTTTATGGGGTTCAATGAAGACATTTTTGTCCTTATATGGTCATGAGGAAGTACTTTCTGTACCTAGTGTAAAATAGATTTAATGAAGGAGAAATATAAAAATTCCAATAAAAGTACACACCTGTGCTAAAATATACGAAGTTGGCATTAACAAAAAACTCAAAACCGAATAAAACCGATAAGGTCGCACAGGGGTTAAACCCTTCGACCCTTTACTGTTCCAGGTGTCATATAAAAACCTTAGTTTCGTTCCTCAGACAAACTCATCAGCCCCAGCGGGAAGATCCTGATCCCCGGCGTCAGAGAAGCGGTCGCACATCTGTCTGACGAGGAGTGGAAGATGTACCAAGACATCGAGTTTGACCTGGAGAGCTACAAGCGTGAGATCGGCCTGAGTCAGCTCATGTACAGCAACAAGGCAAGAACAATACCAGCGCATTACACCTGACAGCATCCATTCAGCTTCACTGACACTCCTGTTAACTCTAAAACACAATGCAATGAAGTGTGAAGTTCAAAATACTGGTAAAACTCCTGTAAAAAATAAAGATGGAAAAACTGCTTCAAATTATACAGTATATCGTGCACTGTTTTTACAGTGTATTTACAGATTTATGGTAATTCATGTATTTTCTAAGCTCTTCACTCCCGTCAGGCTGACATGCATTTTACATGGCTTAAGTTATTTTAGGACTGAATGTTAAACTAAAATGAGAATTCAAAGCTGTTTTATTTTTAATTTGAGTTTATTTAGTATTCATTTAATTATTTTTTTATGGTTAAGTTTGTTATTTAAGTAAAGTTGAGTCAAATACAATTAAAATACAATTACGTTTTTTTTTTCATTTTATTTTATTTTATCCCAGTTAATGTTTATTCTATTTCAAATAACAAAAATGTTTTTCATGGTTTTAGTTTTAGTTATTTTTGCACTAAACGATAACTAATCGTTTATCTAAAGAACAATAACCCTGGAATAACATAAAACTAACAAATTTGCTTAATCGCAACGTTTAATATCAATCACAGTTTAATTGCAACATAAAATCATTACAGTTAATAGTGTTTACCGTCTGTTTGATTATATGTCATTTGTAACTAATGCATGATTCAATTTTAGAATCCTGATTCCTAATTTTGGTAAATTGTTTCATAATTTTAGTAAATCGT
Source organism: Carassius gibelio (assembly GCF_023724105.1). Classification (NCBI taxonomy): domain Eukaryota; kingdom Metazoa; phylum Chordata; class Actinopteri; order Cypriniformes; family Cyprinidae; genus Carassius; species Carassius gibelio. Next base: position 31,141,443 of record NC_068411.1, on the reverse strand, counting down.
TTCCTAATTTTAGTAAATTATTTCTTAGTTTTAGTAAATTGTTCCCTTGTTTTAGTAAATGTTTCCTAATTTTTGTAAATCGTTACGTAATTTTAGCAAATTTTTCCCTTGTTTTAGTAAATGTTTCCTAATTTTAATAAATTGTTTCGTAGTTTGTCAATCATTTCGTAATTTTAGTAAATCGTTCCCTTGTTTCAGTAAATTGTTTCCTTGATTTAGTAAATGTTTCCTAATTTTAGTAAATTGTTTCATAGTTATTTTAGAATCAGTTGTCTTTAATTCCGTTAAAGTTCATTTTATTTTAAGTAACATCTATAACAATATTAGTAAATTATAACTCTGTCTGTAACTTATTCACTTCACAACGATGCCATAGAAGAACCATTCGGTCAAAGAAGCATCTCTTTCTTACATTATTATAATGTGAAGAAGCTTTTGTGAAACAGAATTTTTATTTTTATTTTGTAAGGCATAGTTCCTCACTTACTCAGTACTGAAGCTTTGTGCAAGGAAACCCATGGAGAAACCTGTTTTGCTCCGTCAGGTGGATCTTCTCGCCCATCGCTGGCGTCACCCGACCGTGACGATCCACGGCATCGAGGGCGCTTTCTCCTCGCCGGGCACCAAGACGGTCATCCCGGCCAAAGTCATCGCCAAGTTCTCCATCCGCCAGGTTCCTAACATGGATCCAGCTGTGGTGGAAAAACAGGTGGAGCAGATGAAGCTCATTTTAATGTGTAGAAATCACTGGTTTACGTTATAACCGGTGCTTTTTAACCCTTAGGTGACTGATTATTTACACTCAGTGTTTGCGAAACGCAAGAGTCCCAACAAACTGAACGTCACGATGGTCATCGGAGCCAAACCTTGGCTGGCCGATCCCAAACATCCGCTGTTTGAAGCCGGAAAAGCAGCGGTCAAGAGAGGTCCACACACTTCACTTCTGCTCTGAATCACAGTCTCACATGTTCTTAGTGACAAAACAGCTTCGCAAATGATCTCTAACTTTTGTCTAGCAATTTAGAACTTGGTTAATAATTTTTCTTTTTAAAAAACAAGTTCCACATGGAGAAAAGACGTATGGGAAAACCCCTTCTGGACAGGCAACAAATACAATTATTCCAAATTTGTTTTAATTCACATATCAGAAATCGAAAATGGAATTTGGATACAAAGCAAGATTTATTAAAGTGTGTTATTTTAAAATCATTTAAATGTTATATTTTATTAATATTTTGAATAAGTATTTTTTTTCATTTAATTGCATGTTTTTGTCATAAAGAAAAAAATAATTTATGTAGTTTTTTTCATTAATTTTTATGTTTTAGTTATTTTAGCACTAAATGTTTAACTAAACAAAAATGAGAAATGTTTTCTAGGCGAGTGTCTGTAATAAATTCTATTTTTATGTATATCTAAATTAATTTTATAATTAGAAATTGGCAACAAGCTGCAATAATAAATATAAAATAAAATTAATAACATTTTATTTCAGTTCATGTTTATTTTAGTTCAAGTAATGAAAATGTTTTAATGGTTTAAAGTTTTAATTAACTATAATAATAATCTTAAAAAATAATAAAAAAAACTTTTGCACTTAAGATTTTCATATAAACTGAATAAGTACAAAAGTGCACAAACAGAAAAATGACATTTTTAAAGTAAAAAAGTACAAGTACACAAACAAAAAAGTTAAATGTTTTAAGTAAAAAGGTAAAAAAGTGCACAAACAAAAGTGACATGTCAAGTAAAAAAGGACAAGTGCACAAACAAAAAATTACAAAATTTAACAAAAATAAAATTAAAAGAAATGTTACTCGAAATAAACTTTAACTAAAATAAAATAACTTATATATTTTATAATGACTTATTTTAGCTAGTTGCCAAAATGTTCCTCAATCGCAAGGTTATAAATTCTAAAGTATAAAATGTTGTTTCTCGATCGATCTTATGCTTTGAGCTTGCTTGGAGTGTGAGAGGATTCTAGCTTCTTGTTTTCTTCTAGTGTTTGGTGTGGAGCCAGACCTGATCCGTGAGGGAGGCACGATTCCCATCGCCAGAAGCTTCCAGGACGTCACAGGCAAGAGCATCATCATGCTGCCCATCGGAGGCTTTGACGACGGCCTGCATTCACAGAACGAGAAGATCAGCAGGTCTCTGGAGCTTCTGGACTCTGTCGGAGAGCCGCTCTTCATGCACACTCATTCACCGTTTCATATCTTATTTTTCAGATACAACTACATGGAGGGAACCAAGCTGTTCATCGCATACCTGCATGAAGTGTCTCAGATCAAGGAGCAGTGATGTGAAGATCTCCTGCTGTTCTCTGGAACAAACTAACATCTCATTTACTACTAACTTGATTAATGACAGATTAATGATGCTGGAACAAATTAAACGAGTGTTTTGCAATGCATGTGCAGTGGTTTCATTTGCATTAACTTGAGAAGCTGTGTTTGTTCACTTGGTTATGTCTTGTGACTTTTATTTTGTAATCGTGCATTCTGCTAAAACAGGAAATGCACTGAGAACGTTTTAAGGTTGCCAGATATTCCTTTATAGTCATAAAGGTTCAAACTATGCTTGAATAATATTCTTATAAAAAAGAAACATCATCTTTATTGTAATCAATGTGAATTAATTCATCTGAAGATACATTTTTTTTCTGTGTTGCAAGCTGAATATAACACAGGATGATTACATTCATGTAATTAAATAATGTAGATCAAATTAATGATATAATAAAATACACTACCAGTTCAAAGTTTTTTTTTAATGTTTTTTCAAAAAGAAGTCTCTTCTGCTCACCAAGCCTGCATTTATTTGATCCAAAGCAGTAAAATATTGTGAAATATTTTTCCTATTTAAAATTACTGCTTTCTATTTGAATATATTTTAAAATCTCATTTATTGCTGTGATTTCACAGCTGCATCATTACTCCAGTCACATGATCCTTTTGAAATCACACATTTATTATTACTATTATTATGTTGAAAAAATTGAAACAGAAGTCTTTTGTAACATTGTGAATGTCTTTATCATCACTTGCTAAATAAAATTATTGGTTTCTAACCCCAACACACACACACACACACACTCTCTATAAATAAATAAATAAATAATCAATTTTACTTGCTTTTGAATTGTATAGTGTATAATGTTATAAAACTTTTTATTTCAGATAAATGCTGATCTTTGGATCTTTCTATTCATTAAAGAATCCTGGAAAATTTTACTCAACTGTTTTAAATATTAATAACTAATATTAATAAATAATAATAATAATCCGAAATGTTTCTTGAGCAGTAAATCATCATATTAGAATTATTTCTGAAGACCATGTGACTCTGAAGACTGGAGGAATGATGCTGAAAATATTGCATTGATCACAAAAATAAATTAGATTTTAAAATATATAAAAATTAATAGAAAGCAGTTATTTTAAATAGTAAAAATATTTCACAATATATCTGCGTTTCTGTATTTTGTAACAAATAAATGCAAGCTTGGCGAGTAGAAGAGAGGTCTTTAAAAACATTCAACATTTCAGTGCTCAAAAACGTTTGATTGGTGGTAACACAAACCCGAAAGTGTCCGGATGTTGTATTTCCGCGGATCTGGCAACCCGCGCAGTCGAGGAAGCTGCTCGTTAATGTGGCTTCAAAATCTCCCAAATGCTTCATCACAACTAGTTCTTTATTAGCTCTAGACATTCCTCAGAGGAAAGTTAAAGCGTTGAAATCGATAAGTGAAAGCATAGTCGGGTTTCAGCGTAAATATCGCTTTATCGAGCTGCGCAGAGAAAAGGCCATACCGACTCCGAGGTAAGACAATATTCCTCACACTTCACTGATATCTGTTGATTTTGAAACAAATCTTGCTTTAAAAGATCTGTAATAAGCATTTAGCTGCTGACTGTTGTCAGAAGTGTCTGGTTTTGTGTGAATGTGGAGTTTTGAGGCGTCGCTAGTCGGCTAATGCTAATTGTTTATGTTTTGGTGATCGCGTCAAACTAGCTGACGCTCAAATTAATCATATTTTAATTCAGATAAATACATTTGATGTGCTGTAAACTCACTTAATAAGGATGATTATAAAGATAAAAGGCCTGTTTAGTGAACTACAGCGTACTGTGTAGCTGTGAAGTGCTTTATTAATATATAATATGTCACCGTGTTTTTTAGGAGTAGAATATCATATAAATCATCAGTGTGAATGATATATGAATAAACCTCCAGAATATAAAGAGGAATAAAAGTGTTATGTTTGATGTGTAAGAGAAGATTATATATATATATATATATATATATATATATATATATATATATATATATATATATATATACACATACAGTTTGGAAAATATATCAACACATGAAAATTTATAAAGTGCAATAAAATGTATTTTGGATGTTTTCTTTCCAGTAGTGTGAAAGAAGACATGGTTTATGGAAGCAAAATATTATAAATCAGAAAAAAAAATTGTCAGGAACTATAAATAAACTGTAGATTTTGTGGCATGTAAGCGTTACTTTAATGGAGAAAAAACATACTGCCTTTAAAAATGAAAAAAACTAGAATTAAATAATTGTATTCTACACTAAAATGCATGTTTTATTTCACTAGTCTGAAAAAGAGAAGTCAAGTGCATTTAAAAACAACATGTTTGCCTCTGGTTTCTGAAATTAAATCGGACACAAAAAGTGTTTTAAAAAAAATCAAACCTGTAGTCCTCATACATATGCATTGACAATCCTTCAGAAAAGCAACAGGAAGAGCGTTTAAAGTAATCAAGTGCTAACTACCTTCCAGTTTTTCTGCGTGTGTTCCAGAAGCTCGGCCTCTCCGAGAGGCTTGTGTTGATGCACAGATGATCGCAGATCTTGGGCGTCCTGATGACGTGCTGTGAGACCATGTCCCTGCGGAGCGTCACGACTGATCTCCAGCGCCGCCAGATCCGGGTGAGCAGCGGCTGGATTTACACCAGATCAGAGAGTTAGGACACCGAATGTCTTGTAGGATGTAATTCTAAACGTCTCGTTCATTCAAATTTCACTAAAGACTTTTCTGGCAGACTTGAAGCATTAGTCAATTTCTCACACTTTTATTAATAAACCATTTGTGTCCCTGCAGCACAAAAGCAGTCTTGAGTCTCTGGGGTTTATTTGTAGCAATAGACAACGATACATTGTATGAGTCACAATGATACATTTTTCTTTTAAGCCAAAACTCATTAGGATATTAAGTAAAGATCATGTTCCATGAAGATATTTAGTAAGTTTCCTACCGTAAATATATAAAAACGTAATTTTTGATTAGTAATATGCATTGCTAAGAACTTGATTTGGACAACTTTAATCAAATATTTAGAATTTTATTTTTTTTTTTTTTTTTTTTTTTCGCACCCTCAGATTCCAGATTTTCAAATAGTTGTAGACAAATACTGGTATTAGACATGTAGTTGCAAATTGTTAGTACAATATCTTAAATGTACTATCAAAATAAACAAAAGTAAACATTTAATAGATATATTTTTCATATATATTATGCAAGTACACACAGAGTTTCGGGGTTTTACAAAGACCAAGAAAGTGCATCCTATTTGCTTTATTTTACAAAAGCACAATGCTTTGTTGTTATCATGAGTCCACACAAAGAAATCTTACTTTTTAGCTGTATTAGCAACAATGAGGGAGTATTTTAAATCAGAAAAGCAGTACAAGTGTGTGTGTGTTTCGCTCTCATATATCGTGTGTGTGTGCAGGAGAACCGGGCTCTGGACTTCCAGAGACACTATCATGTGACCGACCCGTTTATAAAGCGTCTGGGGCTGGAGGCGGAGCTACAGGTGACTGATGAGTGACTCATTGAGTTTTCATGTCTTCACACTCATATAGGAACATAAGTCTTTTCCTCCATCTTTTTGCTCCAGATACGATGAAAATATTTATCAGTATAGTAGTATCAGACATTTTTTTTATTACTTAATTTATTTTCCCTGAGGCCCACTTTTAATCTCAAATTATTTGTGCAGATAAAATAGTCAAAATTTAGACCATTCGTGCCAACAACCAGTTTTTGCTGCTGTGTCTTTAAGACTTGAATGTAAACCCCATGTGAAGAAACGATGCTCTGCTTTGTCATCTCTGTATTTTTAGAATGGAGAAGAGTAATATTGCTCTGTGTTTCAGGGTCACTCTGGCTGTGTGAACTGTCTGGAGTGGAATGAGAGAGGAGAGTAAGTTCACAGTTCTCCTCGTCTCCGTGTCTCTTCATAAACTCACTGTGTGTGTTGTTTCCAGTCTCCTGGCCTCGGGTTCGGATGACCAGCACGCCATCATCTGGGATCCGTTCCGGCACTCCAAGCTCATCACGATGCACACGGGACACGCAGCCAACATCTTCTCCGTGAAGGTGAAGGTCATGTGTGTGACTCTAGTGTGCAGTAAACATGCCAGGGTGTGTGTGCTCATCTGTGAACGTGTGTGTGTCTGCAGTTCCTGCCTCACTCCGAGGACCGGATCTTAATCACAGGAGCCGCCGACACCAAGGTGCACGTGCACGACCTGACGGCGAAGGAGACCACTCACATGTTCTCAGACCACACCAACCGCGTCAAGCGCATCGCGACGGCACCCATGTGGCCCAACACCTTCTGGAGCGCCGCGGAGGACGGACTCATTCGGTACGGAGAGATCAGTCTGATCAGAATCAGGGTTTGTGGAGAAACTGCAGGGGGTTGTGAGCTGATGGAGATATAAAAGCTTACATTTAATTATATCTTAAGTCACAAAACCAGTCATTGAGATTCATGCATGATCTGAAGCTGAATAAATGATCTCTCCAGTGATGTGTGGTTTGTTCGGAGGACAATATTTGTCTGAGATACAACTATTTGTAGATCTGGAATCTGAGTGAGGTGCCATGGCCCAGAGCTCTCATGCAGTTCCTCAACACAAGTCTGGTCTGTGTTGTTCCCATCAGGCAGTATGATCTGAGAGAGAGCAGTAAACGCTCCGAGGTGTTAATCGATCTGACGGAGTACTGTGGGCAGCTCGTGGAAGCCAAGTGTCTGGCCATTAACCCTCGTGACAACAACTACCTGGCTGTGGGAGCCAACGGACCCTTCGTCCGGCTCTACGACATCAGAATGATCCACAATCACAGGTCATCTCCGTCTTATTACACCAATACTTCCCTAGGAAACACAGAATGACAATACAGACGGTGATTATTAGTGTTAAAATGAACAGACGGATTTGATTTGCTAATGATTTTCCCCTCCAAAGCAGCTCTCAAATCTCATTCGTGTTTAGAATAAAAAAAAAAAATGCATACATTTTTGGGTTGAATATTGAAAGTAAGATTGTTGTATCGCAAAGCCTTGCTTTATTATTAGATCCAGCAATTCAGAAAACTAAACTTTTACAAACACTATAATGAAGTGTTTTAGCTCTTCTCACTCCATGACAAATCTTTAGATTTAAGGGTATTCAGAACAAAACGGGAATGAAAAGTATCATTAAAGTAACATGAATTTTATAGCATTATAAAACCACTGGCATTATTTTAATATCACTGACATAGTATTATAGTTTATTTTTTATTTAAAGATTTTTTTAGTAATTTTTACTGTGTATTTTACTACATGTGACCCTGGAGCACAAAACCAGTCATAAGTGTCAATTTGTTGAAATTGAGATATATATACATCATCCGGAAGCTGAATAAATGATCTCTCCAGTGATGTGTGGTTTGTGAGGAGGACAATATTTGTCTGAGATACAACTATTTGAAAATCTGGAATCTGAGGGAGCAAAAAAATCTAAATATTGAGAAAATCATCTTTAAAGTTGTCCAAATGAAGTTCTTAGCGATGCATATTACTAATCAAACATTAAGTTTTGGTATATTTACGGTAGGAAATTTACTAAATATCTTCATGAAACATGATCTTTACTTAATATCCGAATGATTTTTGGCATAAAAGAGAAATGTATAATTGTGACAGATGCAGTGTATTGTTGTCTATTTCTACAAATACACATTTATACATTTTAAAATTCAGTTCGTTATTTTAGTAAACCTTAAACTAAATCTAAATGTTGCCTTGCAACTAGCTGAAACAAAATGTTTAGGTTTAAATGCAATACGTAGATCCATGTTGTTATAATTCTGAGTTATGTTTTATTTTGGTGTGTAACGTTACGCTCTTCTTAACCGTCTTCCAGGAAGTCTATGAATCAGAGCAGCTCAGCTGGAGTTCATACGTTTTGTGACAAGCAGAAATCGATCCCGGACGGGGCTGGACAGTACTACGTGGCAGGTTTGCCGCTGTGTTTCTCATGGATGGTCATCTGGTGTGGGGGCGTGGCCTAAACGTGCTCTGTGTCTATTGGGATGAACGGGTCTGACAGATGTTTCTCTCTGTTTGTAGGTCACTTACCCGTGAAGCTTCCGGACTATAACAACAGGTTACGAGTTCTGGTGGCCACGTACGTCACCTTCAGTCCTGACGGCACCGAGCTGCTGGTGAACATGGGAGGAGAGCAGGTAAACTAGTGGAGCTCGCTGCTGATATCACTGCACAACATGAGGGATGCGCACTTACACAATACTGCTTCCTGTTTGCAGGTTTATTTATTTGATCTGACCTTCAAACAGAGGCCGTACACATTTCTGCTGCCCAAAAAATGCCACACGCCATCAGGTAAGATGTGAACACTGTCTTATTATTATAAATATATTAGTCAGTGGTATTACTGCATTTAGGATTATGACTACTAGGGATGAATATTATAGCTAAAAAAAAAAAAGTTTGCTTCTTTCTAGTGCGGTCAAACAATTAAAACAATAAAGGTTTTGTTTACATAATATATGCATGTGTTTATTATGTATATATATATATATAACACATGCATGTATATATTTTTGAAAAATGTTACATATATTTAGATATAAGAATATAAATGTATATACATGTAAGTATTTTTAAAAGGTGTTTTTGTATTTATATATGCATAATAAATATACACAGTAAACATGCGTGTATTATGTAAACAGATTTGTAATTTGTTTTATGTGGTTAATTATTTGATGACTAAAGGTTGTTTTAAATATCCAAGTAGATTAAAAATGTTAAATATCTTGCTAAATAAAAAAAAAAAAAAAATTTTAAACAAGAAATTTTAGTTATTTAAAACAAAAAGCATTAACTGAATTAAAACATTAAAAACTACATTTTATTTTAGCTAGCTGCAAAGACTACATTTCTCTCTTTATTTTAGTTTAACTTGATGTACTAAAATACAACTAAAGCTAAAAGTAACAAGACGATAAAATCACAACGATGTTACTAAAACGTTAAAAGTACAATGAAAACGGAAAATATTAAACTTATTAACAATTATTAGCTATTATTAATAGAAAACTCATTGATACTTAATGTTGCAAAAAAATAAATAAAAAAAAAGGTAATTGCGATATTTTTCTTAAAATCGCGTGATACAAACTCACAATTGCGAATTGATAAAGTCATAATTGTGAGATAAACTTTTTTTGATTGACAGAAATGTATCACTTCATCTTCAACTCTAAAATGTTTCTCTACTAAAGTTTAAACGACAGACGCTACTAAATCATCCGATCTCACTCTCAAACTCACAAATAATGAGTCGACGAACTAATCGTGTGCTCATTACTCATTTTTGTTCACGGCAGAGGTACAGAATGGGAAGACCACCAATGGTGTGACCAATGGGATTCATCTTCCTGCTAGCCGCCTCAAACTAGCTAAAGTCTCCAGGTAAGACTGATGCATGTGTGATTCTGTCGCGGTCACGTCTGTATGTTGTTATGGCCATCATAGACTCGTGTGTGTGTGTGTGTGTGTGTGTGTGTCTCCAGTGATCTTCCTCCTCATCTGGAGCGGATCAAGCTACAGGCTAACGAAGCGTTCGCGCGCCAGCAGTGGACTCAAGCCATCCAGCTCTACAGTCTGGGCATCCATGAAGCCGGACACAACGCCATGCTGTACGGAAACCGCGCTGCCGCGTACATGAAGAGGAAGTGGTACGATACACGCTTCTGATGCACGACGTTAGAAACAGCATGATGCATCACACGCACAGTTTAATGTGAAGTGTGTGTGTGTGTGTGTGTCAGGGACGGAGACCTGTACGACGCGCTGCGTGACTGTCTGAAGGCCTTGTCTCTGAACCCGGCTCATCTGAAGGCACACTTCCGCTTAGTGCGCTGCCTATTCGAGCTCAAGTACATCGCCGAGGCTCTGGAGTGTCTGGATGACTTCAGGAGCAAGTTTCCGGAGCAGGCGCACAGCAGCGCATGTGACGCGCTCGACCGAGACATCAAGGCGGCCCTCTTCTCAAAAACAGACTCCTGTAGGTTCAGTCTTACAGCTTGGGTTTGTGTGTGCATGCATTTGAATAATCAGGACTCTGTGTGTTTTTCATGCATCCAGCTGACGACAAGAAGGGGAACAGCTCCGTCCGCTTCCATAACTTCAGCCGGAAGGAGTCCATCCCGGAGGATGAGATCGTGCTGAGAGAGCGCAGCTTCGACTACAAGCATCGCTACTGCGGACACTGCAACACCACCACGGATATTAAAGAAGCCAACTTCTTCGGGAGGTCAGTTTACTGACATATTTCCTACTGATGCATCACGTCTGCCCGATGTGTTTGTTAAATGTTGTTGTTTCCATGTTTGGCTGTCTCTCTGCAGTAAAGGCCAGTACATCGTGAGCGGTTCAGACGACGGCTCGTTCTTCATCTGGAACAAAGAGACGACGAACCTGGTGCGGATCCTACAGGGGGACGAGTCTATAGTGAACTGTCTTCAGCCGCACCCCAGCTACTGCTTCCTGGCCACCAGCGGCATCGACCCCGTGGTGCGGCTCTGGAGCCCCAGACCCGAGGTACACACCTCAGTTATTCAGTACTTTATCAGTTATTAAGATAAAGACTGTTGATTGCACCAAACGTGACTTGTTTTCTCTGGTGTGTAACCGATCTCCAGTCGGAGAACGAGAACTGTCGGGTGGTGGAGGACATGGAGGGTGCAGCCCAAGCCAATCAGAAGCGCATGAATGCGGATCCGCTGGAGGTGATGCTGCTGAACATGGGTTATCGTATCTCCGGTCTGAGCAGCCGAGGCACCGAGGGATCTGATGATGAGGAGAGCTCGGAGAGCCAGGTTCAGTGCCGCTCCAGCTAGAGCCGCTACACAGCTCACCTTCCTCAAAGCACTTTGCGATTTCAGTTCTTCGACACGAAGCTGAGTGAATGAATGCTGCCGCTCCGCACTATGCAGATAGAAGTGAGAAACCCACCTTCCCTCTTTCAGTTTCCCTTCGCAAAGTCAAAGCACTTACAGATCAGTATCCACAGCACATTCAGTGTGCCGTCAGGTTAAAGCTCGTTTCCAAAGTTGCACAGCGCTTGGGTCTTTCTGATGCGGGGCTTGCTTGTGGACGCGATTTTGTCTCGTTTTGTTTCTTTCCCGAATGATCTCGATGATCTCTGAGCGCCAGAGGACAGAAACTGAGTGTTATTGTTCATAGAGATATGTTTGTAGGTCTGCAGCACTTTCATTTGGAATTTATTCTGGAGAATAAACAGTGTTTCTGTTCGACCCAGACTTGCATTGTGAATGTTTATCAAGTCAGGTTTGCTGGGACTGAAAATGTTTGTTGTTGTTGATGATGATGGTCTTAAGGGGGTTTGTTGTGGGTTGTTTTTTTTACCTTCTTCATCATCGCGAGCAGGACATGAATCTTCATCGATGTACCTGAGAAGACAAGAATAAAGACACAGTGTGCTATGAGAAGATGAGATTTAACAGCAGTAAAAGAGACTAGAATTGGGTCTATTTTGTGATATTTGTGTCTGTTTCACTGCGGTCATATTTCAGTATAGTTTAGTGCATCGTATAAAAAATAAATGACATTCAAAGTTGTGCAGCAGCTCTGTTGTTGCTGTCATGAGCATTGCTGGGGGTTTTCAAAGGAAAACATTGTATTATATGAAAGAAATGTAAGTTTTCTCATCAGCAGCATGGCTTTATAAATGCAGTTATAATGGAGACGAACTAGATTGATCTAATTTCAGACGTAGAGCCATCGGAAGAGCCGGAAAGACAACGCACAGCCACTCTTTTCCCATCTGTCTCAAATAAAATTAATTTATTTACAAATATTGTGTGTGAATTATTTTCTTTATATAAATTTTTTCTTTTAAAGCCAGCTTAGCTTTTTATGTTTTAAGTTATAATAATATTGACGCTAGAATAATAAATTTTACTGTACATTCTAGGGCTGGGCATTATGTAAAAAAATACAGTATGATAATCGCCTTAATATCGCTACAGTATCGTATATCTCAGTCAAAAAATGATTCCCAAATCCTCTCTTGAATCAACCATGATTTCAAATCAAGAGTCGGATCGTGAATCAATCCATTCGCAAAATGATTCGCGAACCTGCTCCAAAGTTCTAAACTAAAATGATTCGCGAACCTGTTGCTTTAAATTCTCCAGCTCGTTACAGCAGGATTTAATCTGATTGGCTGTTAGTTTTTATTGTTCATCAGCTGTAAAACATTATTCTGAAAGTGATTCCAACGATATCGTTTCTCCGTGGCTTTATCGTTATAACTGTGGTGTAGACTCTGCTGTTCTTTAATACAGATATTTTTTTTATATATAGAATTATCTTTATCGTCTTTGGTGTTTACAGCCCTTTAATAAAAAAGTATTCGCAATACGATTCTCTTAGAGCGATTCGAAACAGTGAATCATTTTGCGAAGCAATAGTTTAACTGATTCTGAGTCTCGAAAACTCAGTTTCAACCATGATCATTATACGTGCTTTTTAAAATCATTACAAGAAATGGCAAAATTGGAAAATTAATGTTTTTTGTTGTTGTTTTTGCTAGTGAATCACTTGAAGTCACTGAGTCACGAGTTTGAATCAATCAGAGCGGCTCCAGAGTAAATGACTCACTCAATCGAATCAGTTTGTTCCTACGCTTTTAACGAGAAATCAATAAAATAAGTTAGTTTATGGTCAAAATAATAATTATCTTTCAATGAGCTCAGACAAATCACATTAATTTAAAAGGAAATCAAGTTTTCATTCCCCACTGAGAGATATTCGTTCATGTTTTAAGCATAAACTCACTTCATTTTTGAGTTCATATAAATTTCTCCATTAAATGCGTCTTGATTTTATGACGTTTGGATATTGTACTGAAAAAAATTAGACGAATATACTGAACAAGATGTTCATTCTTTGCAGTGCATGCAACATTTAATGCCAGCACTTTATAAATAAGACTTTCTGCTACAATACCTTCTTGTAGGCTAGCTTTAATCTGTGAAGAGGAGAATTAAGACTTTAAGACCCACAGAAAGCCTGCGATGCATACGTCTTATTTTTGTTTTTAACATATGAATGACTGAACACAAAACAATATTTTTTTTGATTTTACAAACATCTTTTTTTATTTTTATTTTACTGTATCTAAGGCACAGACTCAAGATTGCAGTGCAGATGTGACTCTCGCAGCTGATTGGCTGCTCTGAATTGACGCAATATTCGCCTCTGAATCCCAGTGTGCTTCTCTGATGAAGGTGTTTTACCTTCACTTTCCCTGCCCACAATTATTCAAAGTCTGTTTTTCTGCTGAATACTAGTTTTTTCCTCACTGTGTAATTCATTTGCTGCTGTGTTGTGCCACAAACAGAGAAGGAAACCTGTGTCCTCTAAAGGCCACCTGACCTACATACACTACTGAGGAAAGTATAGCGCACATCTAGGGCACAAGGACTGCGAGGCCATGGCTGTTTAGTATAGCATACTATAAAGTGTGCATACTGTGAATGGCTCACAACATTTGCATAAAAAAATACACTGTAATTGTTACCTCAAAGAGTGATTTTCACCTGATTTACCCATAAAAATGTGTTTTGTTGGTATAAATGAAAGTATTTGGGTTGATTCAGTGCATGGTCGTAACAGTCAAAAGGAAAGTAAAATTATAACCATTAAAAAAAGAGATTGTAGTTTAAAACAATGGTTAACTGAAATAAAATAAAAATGTACAATATTTCAGCTAGTTCCCACGACATCGCTCATTTAAATTGAGTTTAACTTCTATGTGCTAAGATAACTATGAAGACTACATGTATAAAAAACTAAAACATTCAAAATATGAATAAAAAGTATAATAGTAATAAAAGTCAAACTAAAATGAGAGGTTTACTATTTTTTCAGTGTACAGTGTAAGGAGTATACTATGTAGTATATTGTGCTAAATCTCACAGGTATACAGTGCATCCTGTGCAGTGTTCACTATGTAGTGAGCTATAGTATGTAACACAGTCCACATTACTGTAGTGCAGAGAATGGGCTTTGCTTTAATATGGAATGATCTAGAACACATCCCAACCCACAGTCTCATGTATCTGCTGGCAGCTGTGCTCTAGTTAGCACACTGAGAGCACAGTGAACACTAGGAGTCATTAGGGTGATGGAGGAAGCTGTACGGTGCCCCAGATGTCTCACTACAGTAAGAGTGAACATCAACACATGCCACACTTGATCTTACACCGCGGAAAAGAAAACACAATTAGCCTGTATACTTTTGCTTTCTCAAAAAAACTCATTCTGTATGATTTATAAGTGTTTTGAAAAATGGGACATGGGTTATGTCCTCATAAGTCACCCTCTCCTTCTAATACCTGTGTCATACCCATGTCATTATAAACACACACACACACACACACACGCACGCGCACACACACGCACACTCCGGCGACCCGATGACGTCACCGCGCACAGACTGTGATGGCGGATGTTTCCGAGATAGACACAATGAAGCACTACGGCGGTTTCGAAAAAATCGACAAAGAAATGTGCCGTTATCCGCACTGCATCGTCTGGACCCCCATCCCGGTTCTGACGTGAGTAACGACCGGAGCCGCTCTGTTCGGTTACACAACTATAACATATATAGAGCTCCTATAATCCTCACTTGATGAAGGAAACACACTTCAGCAGGAAACACTGATCATCTCTGATTGTTGTTATTAGTGCTGTCAAACGATTAATCACATCCAAAATAATGGTTTTTGTTTACGTAATACATGTATGTGTACATTTACATTGCGACAAATGAGGACAACAGAAGCAATCAAAATCAACAAAAGAGCAATGATATGCAAGTGCTATAACAAGTCTCAGTTATCATAACACAGTACACATAGCAATAGCTTTTTAACATTTTATTATATAAAAAAGAAAACCGATAGAATAGAAAAAGAATAGAGCAAGCTAGTGTTAGATGTATTTTTGTCAACTGTATAATAAATAAAAAGAAAACAGGATACAAAAAGATTAGAAAAGCTAGTGTTTTTGACAAGCAGTCAATGAATAGAGTGCAAGTCTAAAAGAGAGTTTTTTCTAAAGAATAGAATTAGAATAGTGAGTGCTAGAGTTCGAGGGTCAAATAAAGATGGAAGAGATGTGTTTTAAGCCGATTCTTGGACTTCTTGGACTGCTGGGATTGAGTTTAGCAGGTCATTCCACGAGGAGGGAATGTTAATGTAAGAGTCTGTCTGTATGACAGAACCTAATGATGCCATGTAGACAGAGAAGAGAAGTGGTCCAAGAACTGAGCCCTGAGGCACCCCAGTAGTTAGATGTTGTGACTTTTCACACCTCAACTCTCGAAGATATCTTGAAGGACCTTGTGGAATATGGTGTGGAAAACTGTGATCTGATGGTTTTAATTTTATTAATGAAGAATGTAGAAAAGTCGTCAGGTGTTAGAGTTGATATTGGAGGCGGATGACGTTAGAAGGTTTTATTTTGGATGGGATTAATCGTTTGACAGTACTCGTTATTGTTGTTGTTGTTGTTGTATTTGCAGGTGGTTCCTGCCCTTCATTGGTCACATGGGCATCTGCACATCTACTGGTGTGATCAGGGATTTCGCAGGGCCTTATTTCGTATCAGTGAGTTTCCTTCTGATGATTGAGCTGACTGTGCTTTATCACGAATGCATTGATGCACTTACTACTATCATTTCTATTTTCCGCAGGAGGACAACATGGCATTTGGAAAGCCAACAAAGTGAGTTTAAAACTAGTGAATCAAGCTATGTTTCCATCCAAAGTTACCAATAAAACTTGCGCGCAATATTGTAATATCGCGTAAAACATTTGCGAATGAAGAACCATTTCCATCCAGTGAGTTGAAGAGAACAAAATCATCTCTCCCTAAATAACTCGTGCTAAATATCATTAAGAAAAAATTAATTTGCTGCAGAAGGCACTGTATGTAATAATTTCTAACTACAATAAATTACGAGATTCGGAACGCACAGACAAAATGAGGTCATGTTATCTTATTTTCAGAGTCTGCTTTTTGGGATTGCAGTTCTGGGAAAACTTTGACAAGACTTTGCTGAAGCGTTTTAGAAGTTGTGCAATGAGATTAAGGAATTTATTTCAGTTAAAGTGTTTCCATCGTAGTTTATGCGCATGTTTTTTTAATGGAAAATAAATATATCCTACTTTTTTTAAGGCACATTTTTAGAATTAGCATTTTTTATTTATGTAATTTCCCAAAATACATATTAAAATACAGAAGATGGAAACATAGCTTGTGACAGATATCACCTGTGCATATGAGACTGAATACTGTAGAAATAGTGTGTGACTAATTCAATGACTGCTGTTTTAGGTACTGGAAGCTGGATAAGAATAAAGTTTACGGCGGCGGAGCGAACTCCTGGGATTTAGCTGTGCATGAGGCATCCGAGGAGTACAAAAACAGAATGGTCAGAGCTTGACTGTAATCTGTGCTAAGTTTTTTATATTCTTCATATTCTGTATTGTGGTCCATTCACAGCAGTGATAGAAATTAATCTTTCCCAATAAGATTTTTACCTTTTATGGGCATTTTTACCTTTATAAGGCCATTTTTCTAAAATTTAGCATTATCTTTTCAGTTAAATTCTTACATTTAATCAGTGAATTAGAATCATAAGACATCTGGGCTGTTAACAAGCAAATTATTATCACCAAAATTACTAAAAATAAGCAATATGGTGTCTAAAATGCAAGTCTCTTAATTAACTTATTGTTCATTGAACTGTTGTAAAATAAAATAAAAAACAATATTACATTTGTAATCATGGCAGTTTTTGGAGGAAAAAACACTCTCCGTGTGATATAGATCAACTATATCAAATGATATAAAAATAAACATGTTCTGCCATCTTATCTTGAACTCGCACTAGTCTAGACTTCACATAATACATGCACTCTGTAGGGTTTTTGCAAAATACTCGATAATGTCAAATTGCACGTCGTTAAGCAACAATTACGATATTATTCCAGACGATATATATCACACAACCCTAAAATAATGTATGAGGATTGTAAAGAGACCATCAATAGGAAAAAGTTTGCCTCCGGAGCTCTGTACCTAAAAGCTGTATTGTTAATTGCAACCCAGTTAATTTCCACAGCTGTACCTGTCTCTGTTGTGTTTGCAGCACAATCTGTGTTGTGATAACTGTCACTCTCATGTGGCCATGGCTCTAAACCTGATGCGCTACGAGAACAGCTCGTCCTGGAACATGGTCAACCTCTGCTTACTCAGCTTCATCCACAGCAAACACGTCAGGTGAGCTTCAGCATCAGAGCAATCTAATCCTGGGGGTTTGGAATGCATGTTATTGATTATTCCATGGGTTTCTTTTTTATACATGACCCTGGAGCACAAAAGCAGTCTTGAGTCTCTGGGGTATATTTGGAGTAATAGACAACAATACATTGTATGGGTCAAACTCAAAATTATACATTTTTCCTATTATGCCAAAAATCATTAGGATATTATTATATTACACCCCTGCAGGCTAGTGCTCATCTGCATAAACTTTTAAAAAGCCACGCCTCCATATCACATCATCCAATCAACAACAGATGCACAGAACCACGTTTATCCTTTTCTGTTAAATTGTTGCACTCGGATGTACTGTATTTTACAGTAAGGAAGTAAATGTAGCAACTGTTTATGTAATTACAACTTGTTTTAGCTATAATTCTTATTTGTCCTATAAGATAATAACGGTGTCTGTGACATGATGATTGATTTGAGATGCTGTATAAGAAGATACTATTGTATAAACATAAAAACACATTGTGCATGTAAGGAAATGCGATGAATTCTAAGTATATTTATGAGGTTTTTTGCAGGTAAATGTGAGATGTTACATCATGTTTTCATGACAATTTGATTAAAACAGGAACAGATATCTGCCAGTGTAGTCAGAAATATCCACTTGACTTGATATTTGTTCTTGTTTTAATCATAAACGCTCTTTCTTTTATCTGATTTAGGGATGTTTAGATATTAGTACTGGAACACAGAACAAAACACTGATGAAGAGAGTCATTTTCCACAGTGCTTGCAACATTTGATGCCATGACTGTTCAGATTTTCATCTATTTCTGGAAGGGAGAATTAAGACTTTTTAAGACCTTGATTTATAACCAGAACTCCCTCGTTGCACCTGCTCAGTGCATTCTGGGATAGCTTCCTCTGTGCAGGATACACAGCACACAGCTTCAGCTTGTAGAAGTCAGTGTGTCCTTACCTTTGACTGAATGATTTATGGCCGCGGAGGCCGTGTTTCCCCTTTAGGTGTCCGTGTGTTACCGCTGGGCTCTCAGCGCTGTAAAGGACAGCAGGACGCTTTCTGGAGAGAGAGAGAGAGATGGATTGTGGGTTTCTGTGTAAGATTATCTATCCTCAAAAGTCATCGTTTTAAAGCAAAAAATGTCATTTCATTTGCCCTTCAACAAATTCAGGTCTTAAATCATAGCAGAAAGTCTCAAATTCATGAAGTCAATGCATTAAATGTTGCATGAACTGCAGAAAAATGAAGATCTTCCAGTATTTAGGTTTTTTTTAATACCTAAACATCTTTAAATCAAGATGCATTTCATGCAGACACAGAATGATTTAAATTTAAAATCTCGTTTTTATTTAAAACAAGAAAAAATATCTGCCAGTGGGGTAAGAAAATCCCTCTTGTTTTCCTTTTGACCCCAGATTATTTTTCGGAGCCAATTGAAATATATATTTTCTTGTTGTAAGCAAAACCTTGACAAACCATTTTGCTCCTCCAGTAAACGTTTAGATATTTATACTGGAAAACAAGACATCTGTTCCTCTCTTTCTGGTGTCCTGCAGCTTCGTGGGGTTCCTGAAGACCTGGCTGCCTTTCCTGATGATCTTTGGGGTCATGGTCACCATCGTCCTGGCGGTCCACCTGCGATGACCGAGAGAGATGACAGAAGCTGTAGCACTTGATATATCTGTTATATAATCACGGATGGGGCTAAATGACACACGGCAGCAGAATGAAGATCTCAGCATCATTATGAACTCTCGTCGATCTTCATCAGTTGTTTTAAATGATCCTGAATGTTCTCAGACGGAGATTGTTTTACATTAAAGGGAGGCTGTACATTTTTCTTAATTCCAGGTTCATTCCTTTTGACTTTGTAATGTTTACATGTTCATTCATTTATATTACATGAGCAAATACAACATTATATCCATAAAGTGTCCTCGTTTTTCAATGTTTGTCCTCACTTAAGATGCACAAAATATAAGTGTAAAGAAAGCCAGCACACATTAACCTGAAAGTGTGATGTGTGCAAAATGTCCTTATTGAAAATTGAAAAACAAGGCAGCAAAGAGAAAAATATGACTATGCAAAGGATTCAACTGAATTTAAATATTTATATAGTTTCACACAGAGCTCAGAAGGAAAAGGGGGAGTGGCTTCATTGCATCAGATTTATGTCACTTTGCTGCAGCTGATTGGTTCACATGATTTAACTCACAAATTTGAGGTTTTTCTTACAATTCCTAGTTTAGATCGTGCAACTTTTTTTCCTCAGAATTTTGACTTTAAATGCAATTCTGTTTTTATTTCTGCCACATAATTAAAAATAAAAAGAGGCGCAAGATATAAACTGACTTTACATCTTGCAGTTGTGTTTCTTTTTTGTTTCCACCACAGAATTAAAAATGTAAACAAAAAAAAGGTAACTGTACATTTTTCATCGCAATTCTGCATTTTTGTTTGCAGTTCTAAGAAAAAAAAATATTGTAAGATATAAACTTGCCATTATGAGAAAAAGTTAGAAATTTCTCAAAAATCTCAAAAAATGTGAAAGCTTGCAATTCTGTATCTTTTTTGTTTCTGCCATCTTTTTTTTCTTATTGCACAACTCTGATATTTCAGAAAAAATAGGAACAAACATAGTGGTAGTTTATATAAACAATTCTGAGAAAAGTCATAATTACAATATATAAACCCAGAATTGTTACTTTTTTTTTTTTTTTTGAGAATTCAGAGGATACATCTTGTAATTCAGTTTTTTCTTCTGCAACAGAATTAAAAATAAAAGTTAATTGTGATTTTTCTTTATATGACAAAAAAATAGCAAGAAACAGCAGAATTGTGAGGGGAAAAGTCTGAATTGTGAGATGCGATTAGGACTACACTTTTATTTATTTGTTTATTTTAAATCTGGAAACAAGCTTCCATACTTTTTCTGCATGATATTTGAAAGTCAGAATGTGTTTGAATCAAAGGCGTTTTGTTCTTTTTAGTTGATTCACATCAGAGAATCACATTAACTAACAAACTCCATCCAGTAAGCACAAAAACACAACACTGTCTTCATCTTCAACATTATTGCTTTATCATTTTAAAACCAACAAACTACTCTACTGTTTTGATTGTAAAATGTGTTTGTGCATTTATAGTTTTTGTTTCTGCAGCGCTATAGTTGTGAATCGAATGCAATGCCAAGTGTAAAGTCATCTCACCCCGTGTGTCTCAGCTCCTCCCTCGCGCGTTATATCTCAGAGATCAGAGGTGTTTCTGCTCAATCTGTTAGAGACAGCATGTGCACTCACTCCGCACCGCGAGGATGATGCCGCTGACGCTCGTCTGCGCGATGCTCTGCGTCTCCGCGTGCGTCGCGTCGTGTCCGCCGCGCTGCGAGTGTTCTGACGCTCCACGGACGGTGCGCTGCGCGTCTGCCGCTCTCCACCGCGTCCCCGCCGCGATCCCACGCGACGCGAGCAGCCTGATCATCACCGGCAACGCGATTCCCAGACTCGATCCCAGCGCCTTCAGTGGACCGCAGAACACCACACTCCTGAACCTGAGCGACAACCGGTGAGAAACACCATCTATCTATCTATCTATCTATCTATCTATCTATCTATCTATCTATCTATCTATCTATCTATCTATCTATCTATCTATCCATCATTTCTTTATCTATCTATCTATCTATCTATCTATCTATCCATCATTTCTTTATCTATCTATCTATCTATCCATCATTTCTCTATCTATCTATTTCTTCATCCATCCATCTATCATCCATCTATCATCCATCATTTCTCCATCCATCTATCATCCATCCATCTAACGTTTCTCCATCCATCTATCCATCCATCATTTCTCGATCTTATTTCTCTATCCATCCATCCATCGTTTCTCCATCCATCCATCTATCCATCATCTCTCCATCCATCTGTTTCTATCCATCTATCGTTTCTCCATCCATCCATCTATCTATCCATCATTTCTCCATCCATCTGTTTCTATCCATCTATCGTTTCTCCATCCATCCATCATTTCTCCATCCATCCATCCATCTATCGTTTCTCCATCCATCATCCATCCATCCATCCATCCATCCATCCATCTATCGTTTCTCCATCCATCTGTTTCTATCTATCTATCGTTTCTCCATCCATCCATCTATCTATCTATCGTTTCTCCATCCATCATCCATCCATCCATCTATCGTTTCTCCATCCATCTGTCTGTTTCTATCTATCCATCTATCGTTTCTCCATCCATCTGTTTCTATCTATCTATCGTTTCTCCATCCATCCATCCATCTATCTATCTATCGTTTCTCCATCCATCATCCATCCATCCATCCATCCATCTATCGTTTCTCCATCCATCTGTTTTTATCTATCTATCTATCGTTTCTCCATCCATCTGTTTCTATCTATCCATCTATCGTTTCTCCATCCATCTGTTTCTATCTATCTATCGTTTCTCCATCTATCCATCCATCGTTTCTCCATCCATCTGTTTCTATCTATCTATCTATCATTTCTCCATCCATCCATCCATCTATCTATCTATCTATCGTTTCTCCATCCATCATCCATCCATCCATCCATCCATCTATCGTTTCTCCATCCATCTGTTTTTATCTATCTATCTATCTATCTATCGTTTCTCCATCCATCTGTTTTTATCTATCTATCTATCGTTTCTCCATCCATCTGTTTTTATCTATCTATCTATCGTTTCTCCATCTATCCATCCATCTATCCATCGTTTCTCCATCCATCTGTCTGTTTCTATCTATCCATCTATCGTTTCTCCATCCATCTGTTTCTATCTATCTATCGTTTCTCCATCCATCTGTTTTTATCTATCCATCTATCGTTTCTCCATCCATCTGTTTCTATCTATCTATCGTTTCTCCATCTATCCATCCATCTATCCATCGTTTCTCCATCCATCTGTCTGTTTCTATCTATCTATCTATCATTTCTCCATCCATCACTATAGTCTGTATTTTTAACACTAACACAGGTTTAGTGATGTGCTCTTGCTGATTTGTATATTCCATCATTTAAAATCCTCAAACTCGGTGTCTATTTTCGCAGCATCATGGAGATCGGCTCGCACACGTTCTCCTCTCTGCTCACGCTGCGTTCTCTAATCCTGAACAACAATCCTCTGGTTCTGATCCACCCCGAGGCGTTCTCTGTGCCCGGCAGTCCTCTTCAGGAGCTCAGCCTGCGCTCGTCTCTCTATAACTACTCGTCTCTGATGGACCTCATCACCGCCCTGCGCTGGGGAGAGCTCACAAACCTGCTTCGCCTCGATCTGTCGGGAAACCGGCTCGTCCTCTTACCCCCGGGGATTTTCGCTCCTCTTCCGAACCTGCGGCATCTGCATCTGCACAACAACTCTCTGGTGGCCGTCTACAACGGCACCTTCTCTGGCGTCGAACAACTTCTAGAGCTGGACTTGACTGGAAACGCCTTCAGAACGATCGGCGACGAGGGTCTGCGCGAGCTGGAGCGACTCGGCCGCGCCCGTTTACTTTTGGGTCAGAATCCGTTTGCATGCACTTGCGAAGCACACGAGTTCGCAAACTGGCTTAACAGCTCGAAAGTCAGGGTGGAGGATGTGGACAGGCTGTATTGCGAATTCCCTGCTTCTCTTCGTGGGGCATCTTTGCGGGGTTTTAACGCGCAGGGGTTGGGGTGTTACGGTAATGTTCGCGAAGAGATTACCGAGTTGTCCCTACAAACTTCCTATGTGTTCCTTGGATTAGTGTTGGGATTCGTAGGGATGGTCTTCCTCTTTGTCGTCTACCTCAATCGAAAGGGTATTAAGAAGTGGATCACGGATATATATGAAGCCTGTCGAGATGTGCTGGAGGGGTATCATTACCGCTACGAAATCGACTCCGATCCACGACTGGGTCACGTTTCGCACAGTCAGCAGGGTCGGCCTCGAATGGATCCGCGTTTGGCGCACGTCTCTACTGATGCTCGTAGCACACAGATCCCATCCGACGTCACACTATAACTGCACGAGGAACACGTTTCTGTGATATTTCAGTTTGTAGCAAAGTGGTGTGCTTGACGATTTATAAATAGACGGAAACCATTACAGTTCGGCAGATATCATTCATTAGAAACACGTTTGACTGATAACCGATGCAATGCCGAAAAATGCATGATATTTGCTAATCCGAATTGGGAAGGTTACTTTGGAAAGGTCATAGGTTACAGATTACAAGTTACTGTTTAAAATGTTACCCTTTATTAATGTAACAGATTACATTTAATTATTTTGGATTACTTTTCTAAATTTTTAAAAAATGTTTTTTTTTTAACTGTTATCACACTGAACTTGTGATTGTGTAGGAATACAGTATAAAAAATAAAGATTCTGTAGATTATTAAAATGTTTTAACACTAAAGAAGTAGCGCTGATCAATGAATGGTCGTTTGAAGAACAAAAAATGCTTCTTCAATGACATTCCTGTGAAAAACCCTTTAAGAGTGTGGACTAAAAGCCACAAAACCCACATCTATTTGCTTTTAACTTTCTGACAAGATTTACAGTAAAAACTGTTGATTTCAGTCTGTTGTTGTCTCGCCAAATATTCTAGAGGTTATAAGAAGACTTGAAGATGCACTGAATGACTTCTCATGTGTATCTAACCCTATTTGACTGAATTATGTGCTCCATTATATTTCATAACCTATTCACCAGATTGAAACGCTCCTCTCCATCACATTATTTGGTACGGCCCACAGAGTTCGCTGCTGCAGATTGTGTCCTCGATATTTCGCCACGGTTGAGGAAAGAAGGGAAATGAAGGGGTGTATTAGGGGAAAATGGGGCACAATGAAGGATTTGGAGTGTAATGTTTCCTGCGAGCGCATGGTGAATCTCTCTCTGTGTGTGCTTTCTAGAGCTTGGAGCTAATGACTGCAATTGATCAAGACCAGACAGCCCATATTAATCTGTGTCTCCGCTTCTGGCAAAGCAGTATATTACAGCATGTTTGAAAAACCACCTCTGGCGCACGTGTGTGTGTGTGTGTGTGTGCATATACAGTTATGTACCTAGTCCACTTAAAAGAAATCTAAAATGCTTCTATATGTGAAGCAGTGCAAGTAAATCTGTAGAGTACGAATGACATTTCCATTTTACAGAATGCATGATTTCACAAAAAAATGCTTCATACTTCAAATGTTCTATTTGGGGTTCCTACTGCTTTTATCCATTACCTTTCAATTCATGCATTTGATGAGACGATGCAGTGTGAGATCCAGACGGACGAGTAATAATTATATCAGAGATCAATTTTAGAATGGATGACAAATGTATTAAATTAATATTAATACAATAAAAGGATTACTTTTAAACCAAATGAAGATCTATCTTATTCAATATTTTATAATAAAGTGCAGTGTTTTATTATGTCTAGGGGATGGCGCAGTGAATAACGGAAGAAAAAGTAGAAGATATAAGAAGAATGCAGTGAGAAGAAAGAGTAAAAATATAAAGAAGTAAAAAAAAAACGCATATATGTGTGTGTGTATATATATATATATATATATATATATATATACACATACATACATACATGCAAACTTTTGTTGTTGGACATTATATTCAGGACTTTTTCAACCCTGAAGATGTTGTCCATTTCAGATGCTAATATTGTTGACATTGGATCCATATGGACTAATCACTTTTTTATTTAACATATAAAAAAAAAAAACTCCCCCCAAAAACCTAGATATTGTTAATTAGATTGAGAATAACCAATGTTAGACCAAATACCTAAAAAAGTGCACCTGATAAATTGTTTTTGAGTTTGGTGCATGAGAAATGAACACTGTAGGCTACTGTAAACACTGCCAATACCATATTCACGTTTCATTTGATGTAAAGAATGGCAAAAGTAAACGAACAAAAGACATTTTAGGAGGTTTAAGCAACACATCCGTTTCCAGGGAGTGACGTCACTGCTTACCTGCAAGTGGGCGTTGGATTTACCTGTAGCCGCAGGTAAAATACGGCACGGCGGAGACGGCACGAATCTCACCGATCAAAGCTTTAGTGCGAGCCGAGTCAGAAAGCGCGTGCTGCGCGACGAAATCCACACGTTTGAGTCGTTTCCAGTCAGTGAATCAAAACAAAGATCGATGAAGTGGAGGTTATAAAGCGTCCGAAGGAACATAACTTCACACTCGGACTACTTCCGCGATCTTGAAGAGCTCAAAACACCTGAAGATTTGATCCGAGCCTATGCGGTAAGTGACACTTCGGCAAACATCTGCTCCGAGCACGCTCTGGATCCATGGATCACTGGGATGTGTGCTCGTTTGGACGCTTGCATTGGAAGTAATGGCACTTTCCAAAGGATTCTAGGCGTAAATATATATGTGAAGTCCATAAATATTGTTTGCATACAGACGAGAGCAGTTTGAGGATGTTAAAATAAAAAATGATTTGTTGTTTTGGACATACAAACTGCATTTTGCCAATGCATGCCATGCATAAAATGCTAAAAAGTCCAAATAAAGTTTTTGGGACTGACCTGAGCGCACTTTACAGGCCTGCTCTATACACTCTTACCAATTCCTTCCTGTGACACAATATTCTGGGGTTTTCTTTCCCATCCACTTTCTTTATACATGATTATTCACAAGAGTTTCCTCAAACTGTCTAAGATTGATGACACCTGACAATACTTATCTATACCTATTCCAGGCATTCACAGTTAGGATGACATTCAGCTTTCTGAGAATTAGTGACAGGATTCACCGAAAACACATGATTCTAGACAAAGAACGCAATCCTTGAGTCAAACTCTAAGGTGAAGTCACAAGGAGGGAGTGTATTTAAAAATAACTTGATGATCGAGTAATTCCTGCCCACCAAAGAAAACCCTCTTTACTAAATTTAAACATGCTAAACTCTTAAAAACAAAGGGTATTAATTGGCATATTTGATTGCATGAAAAACCCTTCCAATGCACATGAGGAACCCAATAAGGCATAGCTGCAAAAACCCATGTGAAATATTACAATCCTGATATGACTGCTCCAAATCAGATTTTTCAGGCTTGCATAGATAACCCCTCTATGCTATCTAGATCCAGATCAGCTCGCTGTTGACATGTTTGAAATGCCTTTTGGAGCACAGCATGTAGAGACAGAATATATGTGTCATTCTGACCCAGTCGGGCAACATATGCTCGGTGCTATACTGATGCAGTGTTGAAGATGAATTCATTTGGTAAATTACATTTATTATTTGATTTCTCCATCATCATTGCACAGTTGTGTTTTATCTTGGTTATATCTCCAGGCTTGAGGAAGTGCAATAAATGTGAAATAGGACACTTTAAAGTTGTATTTTCATTAGGTTTGATCAGTTTTCTTGGCACTCACTGTTTAAAATATATATATATATTAGAATTAATTCTGAAGATCATGTGACACTGAAGACTGGAGGAATGATGCTGAAAATACAGCGGAGCATCACAGAAATAAATTATATTTTAAAGTATATTAAAACAGTATTAGGTATTAGGAATCGCAATAATATTTCACAATATTATTGTTTTTTCTGTATTTCTAATCAAATAAATACAGCCTTAAAATGGTTCGGAGAACCTGATTGACAATTACAAACTACATTAGAAGAACTACATAAACATCTACATCACAATTAAATGGTGAAATCTAGAAGTGTGCTCATAAGCTGGTTAAATTCCCTGGTTTTAATCAGATGCCCCGAATGCCGTCTTTTTGTAATTGTCATTTCAAGTTGCTCCAGAAAAACCTAAATGGCAAAGAATGTTGTATTTTAATCATGCATGCAACATTCTGCAAAAATAGGCTCAGCACATCTCTACATGCAGTTTGAACGCTGCAGTATGTTACTACTGTATATGATCCTGCAGCACAGAAGCAGTCATCAGTAGCACAGAGATATTTGTAGAAATAGACAACAATACATTGTATGGGTCAGAAATATTGATTTTTCTTTTATGCCAAAAATCATTCGGACATTAAGTAAAGATAATGCTGCATTTAGATATTTTGTAAATTACCTACCGTAAATATCAAAACTTAATTTTTGATTAGTAATATGCATTCCTAAGAACTTTACTTGGACTTTATTTTTGCACCCTCACGATTCCAGATTTTCAAACACAGTAGTCAACATCTGAAGTGGATAAAAAAAAAGGTTAATCAAAGTTGTACTAACACAAGAACACATTTTGGTTTGAGGACAACTTTGACGAAAGGCTTTGATCCACATCAAATGCTGACTAGTGTAGTTGTATCTCGGCCCAATATTGTCCTATCCTAACCATCCATACATCAAAGAAGAGCTTATTTATTCAGCTTTCAGATGATGTTTAAATCTGTTGACTGGTTTTGTGGTCCACATATTGACTGAGCCTAAGAAGCGATGCTTTGTCTCAGCTGTTGATGCATTATCATCCGTCCCATGTTCCTGCAGGTCCTGAATGTGGTGAGTTATGCCTGGCCACAGCACAGGATCACATCACAAGACGCGTCCTCATGGCTCAAGCCGCTCTAGGGCCGATGGCTACAGGCAAAGCCGGACCTACTCCAGGGACAGCAGCACCAGTCAGGAGACCTACAAGGAGAACTACAGAGAGCAACCTCGTAGCATAGACTCGCAGTTCCCCCGTAAAACCCATCCTCACTACGCCAATGGACGAGGCTCAGAATCCCTGGGCTTTATCCCAGGCTCCGCTGACTCTCCTCAAGGTACGCAAGCCTGCGGCTCATGTGCCTCTCTAGGCTGGAGTGGTTGTAAAGCTGTGCTTTGCTGCATTCTGACTTGTGGGTTTTATGGCTCTCGCAAACCTTGCTTGCCAGCCAACGAGAGCTCTACTGACAACCCTTTAAAAGCTGAGCCAGAACCGAAGAAGAGTAATGGATTGGCTCTGTCTAATCCCACGTGCGGCGTAAGCCTCGAAGCGAGCAAATCAAAGCCGTTGCGAAGCTCTGAAAGCTTCAGGTACGGCGACGTTTATTTTGCTGGCAAGAAAGTGGAGTACCCTGTCAACTCAGACGCGCCTCCACGACGGACCCGAACGACTGGAAAGGGCGACAACAACCTGCGTCCCATCAGCGATACCAGTATCAAGAGTATCTACTCGAGGGAGGATTTGGATCTAGACGACCTGGATGACGGTGGCACTGACATCGACTCGCTGATCACTAAAAAGCTTCTAGAATTGTATAAAATGCACCAGATCGAGCAGCTGGCCAAATGCACATCCGACGTGTCCTTCTCCCGGAAAACCATCGAGATCAGCGACCTGATCAACAGCATCGCTCAGGACTACAACTTGGAGGAGCAGGAAGCGGAGTGCCGGCTGGTGCACGGCGTCATACGCATCAGCACCCGCAACAAGTCCTCGAAGGGTTACAAAACCAAAGACTATAAATCGCACGATGCAATGCAGCATATTAACGGGAGGAGGGATGGAACGCTGCCCGACAGTGGGAACGAGACCATGACCTTCACCTTTAGTGATGGTAAGTAGAGCTGAAACATCGGAAAGTTGTTTGATCTCATATGACCTAATAATGTAAGAGCCTGC
The DNA here is from genome assembly GCF_023724105.1 of Carassius gibelio. NCBI lineage: Eukaryota > Metazoa > Chordata > Actinopteri > Cypriniformes > Cyprinidae > Carassius > Carassius gibelio. The sequence goes on along the minus strand of NC_068411.1, from coordinate 31,112,102 downwards.
AATAACGCGGTTTGACCAGTGCAGCGCTGTAGCCAACACTGTCAGCCTTCTTGGATGCACTTTAAGAGAAGAAGAGCAAAGGCAGCCGAACCTGAAGCTGCTGAGCAGTGTTTGGATGAATATGTAAATATATACTGGGTGCTTTCCTATCAATAATGAAATAAACTCAACAGAGCTGACCGTGGTGGGAAAGCAGCAGTTAAGAAAGCATCTGATTACAGTGATGTGGATGTTTGCAGTTCGGCACTCTAGTAAAGTCCAGTAATGTTATGTTTATTTATATAGTACTTTATGCAGTAGATGGCCTTATGCAGCTTTACAGTGTTAAACATGAAACACCAGAGTCAGTTTTACTTTTAGTTAGAATTACAAATTTATTGTTATATAGCAGCTCTCTGATGTAAAACTAGCTAATGATAAAATCTTTTTATTAGTTAGGGGAAAAATAATATTTCATTAAAGTGGTAGTTTGGTTTGCAGAGATCAAAGCTTGATGTAGCTCAGGACTGTTTTGATTATCATAACCCTATAAGGTATTTTAAGAGAGATTATGCTGTGAATAATATAGTTTATCCAAAAACGTCTATAACGTCTTATCACTTGCATTTATTTTTTATTTTTCATATGACTTCCAAAAGTCAGTACAAAAGCTGTTAGAATATGAATAACTCCGCATTTTAACTAATTGCAAAAGTGAATTTTCAAAGTCTACCGATTAATCAGTAGAATAATCGACGATTAGTCGATTAATCGTTCTAGTAATCGTCAGATTAATCGATTATCAGAATATTAGTTTGCAAACCTGATGGTAACTGATGGTGGATAAGAGTGTCAGTAGGGCACGATGTTTGAATGTCTGTTGACGCTATTTCTCTTTCCCTCAAGGTGAACCTGAGGTGCTAGTGTCAGAACTGACACCGTCAGATGAACTTGCCCGAAAGATGAGAGGCAACAGCGGGAAAAGTAAGCAAACCTTAAACTTTCTGTATGGCTGATGTGAAAAGATAATTGACCATCATGGTGCCATGTTAACCCTAACCATGGTGGAATTGCACCCTGAGGATGGCGTATTCTTTTCTCAATGCTCTATTGTAACGGTTCCATTTCCAAACGTTCTCTCACTCATTCTCTACTGTCAAATTGGCATTCCTGTCTTTGATCTATGCCCCCAAAGAATAATGCCCCCTCTACGTAAACTGTAGTTGCATGGCCTGAAGCTTCTGTCACTGAATGCTGAACTCTCATCTCACTTTAGCTCGCCTCCAAGCAGTTTATCCAGTATTCTCCCATATCAGATCACATCTACCCTTCCTCGTATAATGGTGGCGCTCTCATTATGCAACTTGTCTAAAGGTCTCACTTTTCTTGCGCTGTGTAACGTGTGTCGCTTTATGAAATTCTATACTGAAAAATGTTTTTGCCTAAAATTGTTGTTCAGTGCTATTGATTACTCAGTGAAATGACGATATTGAGTAAATACTTGTACAGTACTGAGAGCAGCAGGTTTTATTGCTGCTTCTACGTAGAACGCTGTGGGATTGTCTTAGAATTAGGAGAAAATTGGCCATTTAAATTTTTTTTGCCTTCAAACCAATCGTTTGATTTCAGACGGCAAAGATTAAATCCCATCTGGTTGGTGCGCTTAACCAACAAGTCGCGTAATATTAAGAATTATGTCAGTAGGCAGAGAAGAGGTGGTCTTTTGTGGCTGTTGGCGCTTATTCGACCACATGAGCATCTACTCTACAAAATCAATCCGGTCGAATGGGTTTCTGACTATCTCTGGAAGTGATCAAAAGTGGACAATCTCAAAACGTTTGAGATCGACAAAAACTCATCTTAATACCAGGTGTAAACAGGGCCTACGTTACGAATATCAAACCACACAGAAGTCATTTCCAAATCAAGAGTCTTGCTTTTGGTTGGCGTCTGGATTAAAATATGTCAAAGCTCACCAAACAATTAAGAAATTAACATGGGGAGTTTCATTTCCACCATTCCCATTTAAATGATTCTACATGACTGTGCAATGAAAAGTTGCACTCTACAAGAGGTTCAAAGTCCATAAATTGCAAAAATGAACATGATCTTTTCCTTCACAGATTACTACTCGAGTTCGGCCACAGACTCATCAGGAGCTCCACTACTCCGCTAACGCTCCAGCCGTTCCCTCTCAGTTATTACTGCCTAACTAGTGTTCATCTCTGTCCTTGTGCTCCTCTCAGATTTCAGTGAAAGCATGTATTATGCTTAAGAACTCTTTGTGTTTATCAGAATGCCCAAAGACCGCCGTCGTCCCAAAGCTTCTGTCACAAGTGTAATGTTAAACAATGGAGCCTGTTGCAAAAAACCAATGGTTTCCTACTGCCCTTGTGTCATGTGGATTGTTACATAATGGACAAGTTTCCTGACTAAACCATTGGCATCAAAGGGTATCTTAAGTATTGCTTCTGATTATATTTTTATAGACTGTTGTCATTCGCGGTGATGTATCTAGTAAATATGCATGTATTCAGCACTGAGACTTAAACCTGTTGCCCTTCATTGGACTGCTTTGCTCTAGTAGCCCATCATTCAAGTGTGCTTTAGATGAACAATGTCCTTGTTTTGTGTTTAAATGATTTAATGCAATTTATTGTTGTTTTGGGACTGTTTGCAGTCATCCACATCTGTACGATGGAACGTCAGTTTGGAAATATTTGTATAGATTTTTTGTATTGAAATAAAAAGGGAGTTTCCTCTCATTTTCTGTTTTTATTCATCACCGTATTCATTTAAACTGTATGCACCATTTTGTCTATTACACTGGCTGTTTTGTTTCAGAAAATGATTGTAGTTCTGCATCACGTATGATGACATATTTACACAGGTACGTGTTAACCACAGAAAATGTCTCTGTATAACCGTGCAGCATTTTTCTCCGAAGATTGCTCCGGTGTCCGCCTCCTCCCTCAGGTCACTGTGCTATGAACTTGTTTGGCTGGTTTGACAATAGAAAGGAAATAAAATCCTAGTGTTTGTTGGAGTTGTACATTGCGGAGGAGGGGAAAACTCCAGAGAAAATTCCCCTCGCAACTGTCCTCTTTTTGACTCCGTGAAACTATCTCAAGATAATTTTGTGATATCTAACATGTGGTTTTTAAGGATTAATGGGAAATTACCAATCATCATAATAATGGTTTTGGGCGTGCTAGGATTCTGTTGTCTTGCCTTTTGATAGTAAACCACTTCGGACTCAATGAAATTGCATCTTTCTGAAGTAATTCTTTGGTTCAGATTAGCAAAAATTCAGATTTTTATGCAAGATAAGACCGAAAATCCAAAACTACCATTTAATTCTTGAGATAAACTGATGCTTTAGTGGAAATCATGTCACTGCAATGCATTGAACTACAGTTTCAAATGGTTATCATTCTAAAACACATTCTGTCATGAACTGTATTTTATTTTTATTTTTTTCACCAAATAGACAGCCTCAGAAACTTCATCAAAATGTTGTGGTTGTTGTTTTGTTTTTTTTTGGCCTTAATCATCACAAGAGGGCACTATAGTACACACCATCTAGAGAGAGGAATCTAAGCCTGGAGACACTATAAAGACCATCTAGTTGTTTTTATATGCATTTAGCAATTAATTTGTGTTCAAATCTGTGCATCGAGTGTTACTTGTATAGTTTTGTAAAAAATAAAATAAAAAAAGTCTAGAAGTCCAAACTTGTACAGAGCACTGGTATTCAGGCCATAGCGTACTACTATAATATGTGCATATTCTATGCAAAATGTGCATAACCTTTGTCCGAGCATGCAACAGGTCTGGAATGCAACCAAATGTGGATTAAAAATGCATTTTTTTTTCTCAAAAATGATAACTGGATGCTATTCTCTAACATGCAATATTTGCAAAATAATTTTTACATGCTATTAAAAAAAAGCATGCAGTATGTGGTTTCAGGGTCCTGGCCAGGATTTCCAAATCGCCAAAAATGTCTTGGTTTTTTCTTTTGATGTGCTCTCTACAGTATTCCTAGTGCATTAAACTGCTTCGACCGTTATCTGTAGATCTCACCTTTTCAAATACTTTTCAGCCAAGACCTGGTCTTTTTATGCAATGTACATGTCCTAGAAAAAGAAGACACAAGATCACACTCTCTATTCAGATGCTGCTCAAAGTATATATCCTGAACATCACAAAAGCGACTGAAGAAATGGAGTTTCTCTCAAGCCACTAGCAGAGCAATCATCTGCTATAAAAACAAACATGCAACAATGCTTTACCTTTGTGCCACTGACCCTGCAGTGTCTCCATCAGACTTCCTCTGGGTACACACGTAACCGCAAACACAACTTGTTTTATTACATTTACGCAATTTGGACTTCTTTCAGAAATATACCTGTGACACTGACGGCATGAGGCTGCGGAAGCCAATGTTCGCAACGCTTTGACATGGTTAAGATTGGAAGAAACCCTAGCTTACTGAATATCACGTTAAACAAAATGCGTACACAATCATTAAATGTTTAAAGGAACAGAACAGCTCACCCTCAAGTCATCCCAGATTAAGAGTAGTTTCTTCATCAGATTCGGAGGAATGTAGTGTTGCATCTCTTGCTCTGCGGTGAATGGGTGCCGTCAGAATAAACCGTTCTAATTATAAGTTCAGTATTCATAGAAGTGACACAAGACAAACACAGATTTTGATAATACCGAAATCTGTAAAAATAGATTTAATCGCAGTATATTTATGAACGTACAAATGTTTTCCTCCAGCTTTCTCACAGAGACGATACATGAACCTCCCACACGTGCGGAGATCTTTCTAGAGCGTTTCATCAAGGAATACATCGTAGTTTCACAATCATCCCGTACAAAAAGCTACAAAGGTGCTTACAAAAATAAAAGAGAGAAGGAAACAATCAATAAATCACATACTTGTGACCTAAATACCATTACAAAGGTGCAGTAATTTCATTAAGCTGTGTAAACAATGAAGCTGTAACTGGTCAAACGTGACCCGTACGCAGTCAGATTCTCACCCAGCGCTCAGGGAAGAACACTGGAGAAGATCTGAGGCTTTGGGTCACTATCTGGTGAAAAGCATGTCGATCAACAAGTCCAGCAGATCTGCCTGACCGATGACCGGCCGGAAGAAGAGCTCTGTGATGAGGCTCGGAGTGACGGTCTTTAAAGAGGACGCGGTGAGGAGGATTCGAGCAAACCGTCCTCCATCCTCTGGATGAAGAGGGACAAGGACCTCCTTGAGAGCATGCTGAGCTTCATACTGCAGACCCTCGATGAACAGAGACGCCTTCAGACCCGGCACATCTACAGAGAGACAATAACAGGTGAGTGCATCGGAAAATATATGGCTAAACACGTTAATTTATGGTAAAGATTTTAAATAAATAAAGATAGATCGATAGATAGAATTAAATATATTTTAATACAAAATTAATTATCAATACATTATTTAATTATATAGAATTTTTATATTTATAAGAAATATTTAAAATAAATGTATAATAATTAATTATTATTATTAATTAGATATATATAATTTTCAATAACTTAGTATTTTTAAAATTAAAATATTTTTATCTTTATTTAAGTAGTTACATTTTAAATTAAATAATTTGGAATAAATAAATAAAATTAAAAATAAACTATTTATATATATAATTATTTTTATAAAAACGAAATTACTAAATTAAATTATTGATAAATATAATTTAATAACTTAATATTATTACAAGTATAGTCATTTAAAAATTGCAATTATAATAATTTACTATAACTTCAATTATATGTAACTTTTAAAATAAAATAATTACATGTATTTTAATAAACTTAAGAATGCTTAGTTTATAAATAATTATTAAATAAAATTTACACATATATATATATATATATATATATATTCATTTTCCAAAACGTATCTATATATATTATTTTGAATGATTATATATAAAAATAAAAAAAATAGTGTCATCATTTAAATATAAATTAGTGTGTAAATCTGTTAATGTGGTTTTGGAGACCGTACCTGGATTGAAGATCACGGTGCCTTTCAGATAAGCGTACTCCTTGGGGCTTAAATCCAAACTCCAGAACTTCCTGATAACTTCTTTGAGCGTCTGTGCGCCGGCCAGCGTGGGCTGCTCTGGATCGGAGCTCGCCGTCTCTCGGCCGTTGAGCAGGATTCTCTTCAGCATGCTCGGAGCCGGAGAGTCGTGGACCTCGAATCGAACCCGGTCCTGAGCCAGACCCAGAATGAAGAGCGGAGCCCAGCAGTTCTGCAGCAGAGACAGCTGGTCTTTAGGAGGCAGCTGCTGGAACGCAGGCAAACTCTTCATGAAGTGCACGGTCTTCACCAGCACGTCTGAAGCCACCTGACACGTCTCGCTGGGAGTCTTCAGACAAACCGTCCTGCGCTTCTCACAGTGGCACGTGTGAGGAACACGCTTGTAGCTCGGCTCGCTCGGAGTCGAACCGCCTCGGCTGAGGATGCTGAAGAGGATGGCGTTCGACTGCCAATTACCGTACACCGAACAATCACAATCCATGTTCTCACCAAACACACAAACGCTCTCCTAGAACTCACGCCTCTGAAGCTCCTATTTATAACAAGCACTCCTGAACCTTGACCTGTTGATCTACATCTGCTGTGAACACAACAACTGTTTAGCAATTGGGTAAACGGAGATAAGACAGGGAAATACTAGAGGTGAGGCAATATAATCTCTGCTGGAGTCATTACACCAGGCCGTACCAAGAGACCAAGGACTCGTCAAGCACTCATTATATGATCCCTATCATTACAGACGAATCCAGAACAGTGAAGGAAGTGAGAGGTGAATGACCCTTGAGAATGTGAAGGATGACAGCCAAAGGAAAATGTTTTCTTTAACTTGATAAATAAATTGCGTACTTTTATTTCCCTGTCACATTTATTCCACCTTTGATAGATTTACACCTAATTTCTATATTAGTTCTTGCCATTACTTTTTTATATACATGTACATCGATGTACTTTAATTATACTCACTTTCTCTTATTTTGAAAAGCCTCCGAATACAATATTTCATTTTTAAATATCTTTTATTCCATTTATTCTATCTTTCTCTTTATTTAAAAGTAGCTGCTGTGTGTTATGATAAAACCAACATTTTTGGAAATATCAATATAAATCACAAATATTATATTATATTATATTATATTATTAATGTTTTACCAGTCGCAGTGACTGTGCTCCAGCAGGGGTTTATTTAGCAAAAGCACAATTCGTTAAACAACTCTGAATCTCCGTGCTTCAATGTATCACATCCAAAGTCATGGTAAAAATATGTTACTATATTACAAATAAATTCAATTATTTTTAGAACATCTATTAGTTTCATTAATATTGCTGCTGAACTATAAAAATAATAATTTGGGGGGTGTAAGTTGTAAATAAAAAATGATTGGAGTATGTTTTACTCCAATAACAAATAAAATTAAATAAAAAAACACTACAATTTCAGATTTTCTACTTAAGCCAATGTTTTACTTGTCGTTTCTTTGTAAATTCACAAGCAATTTCTGAAAGAAAATTGCTTCTATACCAATTTTTTGTGAAACCAGTGTGTTATAGTGATTTTACCACAACAGAGTGTTCTCTACTCAATCTATGCCTTTTCTATCTACACTACCTTCTAATTTTATTTGTTCACTTTGTACGGTTTTCAGACTTTCTGCAGAAAACAAATAGTCTGGCTGTTAATTGATCTAAAGAAAGACAACTGACTTTTGACATACTGAAAAATTGAAGTAATCAAACTCTTAAATTATATGTAAATTAAAGGGGTCATATGATGCGATTTCAATTTTTTCTTTCTCTTTGGAGTGTAAAAAGCTCTTGGAGAATAAAGATCTGTAAAGTTACAAAGACACGCCCCCACATCTCTACATCACTATGTGGAAATATTAGCTTGAACTAATGGTAAAACTAAAGACATTATTAACTGTCTTTACATTTATTTTGAAAGATGAAGCTTGTGATTATAGAAAGGGGCGTTACATTTCCGACGAGTGCTTGTGGTGTTCGTCCAATCACAATGCACTGGGTCAGTCGGCCAATTAGAGCAGACTGCGCTTGTCAGAGGGAGGGGCTTTGTCGAAAACGAGGTGTTTGAGAGAGACGGGGCATAGAGAACCTACAATAATGTACAGTATTTGAACAATAATGTGTTTTTTGAACATTAAAGCATGTCAACATATTCTGTTACACCAAATAATGATCTTTAAAAAAAGCATCATACGACTCCTTTAACACATAAACTGTAATGTGATCGCTGAAGCTGATCCGACTCCAGTAGAAAATGTATCAACATCATGAAACATTCATGAATCGGAACCAATTCAGGATAAATAAATCACTTTCTTGAGGATTCTTCTATCATGGAGGTGTTTTTCTGTAACGTCATGATCTTGTCCTGGTTTATTATCTCAGCAGTACCTAGCACTGAGAACTTAACCCGATAAGATAATTACTATATTACTTTCAATCGAATCAACAAGTAGCTACTTGTGTAATCCCACTTACATTTCCATCATAAATATTATGATTTCTGTAGATGCTCACCAAAGCCAACGATTCGTCATTTTAGAATTAGTTAGTGTAAAATACTTTTTTGGTTTTAAAACTACTATGAACTGATTTGCAGTATAACAGATCCAACATTCAGCTCTTCATAATTGGCATAATTCAAAGTCGCTTCCTATATTCTTTGTGCACTTCAGCAGAATGTCAGATAAATTGGATCTCTGTGATGATGATGATGTTTTGTGGTTCATAGTGATCATGCACTTTATCACGATTAGAACATTCTGTCTGGAAAGAGTCTAAATCACACGGATCAGTGTCTGAATTATAGCGATTGAATCACGGGTTGTAAACGCGTTTGATAAGCCAGTGTTTATTGAAGGTCGAGACAGTCTGAGACAGACACTGAGGACTCCACCTTATCTCCAGCTCCACAGTAAAAGAGAAAAAATAACTCGTGACAGACAAACGAAACGAGAAAACAGCTGCTACAATTCATTATTTCACTCATTTGAAAAGATGTTCTGTAGGGTGCTAGATCTAGAATGATTGAAACAACATTCTGCTCATTCTTTAATATCATGCATGCTTTATTTATGAGCTCATGTTTACTGAATATTAAGTGTTGATTCAATTCATGATGGAAATTCTCAACATTTTAAGATTTTATATTGATTTGAGTTTCGCATTTTTTTGTTTCGAATCTTGCAATATTTAGCATCTCCAGTAAATCCGTCTAGATTTAAGGATGTTTTAGATATCTGTATTGGGAGATGGATAAAACAGCATGTCCTAAGCGTCCAAAAGTACACGGTGTAGATGTGTTTCTGGTGTGTTTGGTTAGGGACACGTCCAACATGTGCATTGTTGGAGGAAGTGAGAAAACACTGCTGTAAACAACACAACATGAAAAAGAAAAAGGCAAGAAGGTGAAGAGCTTTTAGCACACTGTATAATAGTCATATGATCCAATATTCAATGATATATAGAGATATAAGCCTACTAAAAAACTACGAATCTGAACACACAATCAAGCTTTTCTACGTGATTTCCTGCAAAGGTTTCCAAATAAAGATACAGAGTGACAGAATGATTTTATCTCATCGGATTGTTTAGCTGGCCGTGCAAGTTGTTGTTTAGGATTGGATCTCATTGGTAAATCAATGGCAAAACATTACCAAACAATTCAAACATGCTGACAACGCAATCCATAAAGATGTGTTCTTAGTGTGTACAGAATTCAATAAATGTTATATATTCATTCTGAAAAGGGGGTTTGTTTTATGATCACATTTAACCAGTTGTGCTTTAATTAAACGTGATGTTATTAAACCTTTAGAACAGCATATTATTGATCTTTGGTTGTTTTGATTGCTTCCATTGACCTCACTTTGGATTAAAGCATCTGCTAAATCACTGAAAGTACATTTAATAAATGTTTATTTTAAATGCCAGATTTTATGCTTAAATTCACGTCATGACGTATTTAATGATTTTCGGCAGATTTGACTGAAAACTACAACAAAAGATGTTATACACAGACACCTATTTCAGGTCAAATGGCACCGTTTCACTTTATTTCACTTCACATTCCATTCTAGTGTTATCAAAAGGATGTGATTCGTGTTTCACAATGGCAGCATATTGAATCTATTTATATTCCAGATTTTATGACGGTCATAAGAATATGACTGAGCTGTAAAGTTGAAGGCCAGGGTTAAGATCGTTTAGTTTTCTTTCGGTTGGTGAACCCGAGTAACCGGTTTTCCTGTCAGTCACAGATGAGTAACTATCAGGTTTTTCATTTAAATGTTTTATTTCAGGACTAATAATCCGACAGAGCGAGATATACAGTTATTTCACGAACACTGCGTTTTACGAACAACGCGATTCCACTCAGCATTGAAAGGTTAATCCAATATTTTGAAATAAACTTCACATTAACGTTCAGAAACATAAAAGCAAACGTGTCTTCATCTTAGTAGTTCCCCACTCACCGAATATGATGTGTAAAGATGTGAAGATATGGAAGATATGAAGGCTAATAATATCTGACTGAATGAACACGCGCGCTAGTAATTTGCGCGCTAAAAAACGGAACGCGGATCCTAACGGTCGCCTCGTCTTTATATATTTATTTGGTGGACCTTCTGCCATTTGCGCTCTATTAGCCTTATCCGGCTCCTAAAAAACGTTGTTTTTCTACATAAAACAAAAATATTATGTAAAGAAAATATGGCAGGCTAACAAAAGTTACTTTTATTTAAAAGTAATAACTTCTTTTTTTTTGGCTTGTTTAAACATTGGTTCCTCAAATAAATTAAATAGCGAAATCTTCAACCAGCCTGAAAACATATATATATATATATATATATATATATATATATATATACACATACACATATATATACATTTTTTTTACTGCTACTGTCATGTGATGTACATGTCAAAGCATTAATACACAAACACATATATATACACATTATTTTTTTTTATTCAAACGGAGAAACCAAATTATCCTGTAAGGCGTTCAGGACCAATCATAAGAGTTTCCATCATATGTGAACCAATATATTAATGTCCTGCCAATAATAACCATTTAGAACCAGGACTCCATAATGTTTAAATGCAGTAAGTCAATGCTACCAGTGCGAAAGTTGATCAATTAACTCAATCCTAAACACAACTCAACCATTGCTTTAAAACACTTTTTTTAGGCTGCATTTAGTACATTTCAGTTTGCTAACTCATGTTAACTTGTAACTAACAAAGAGGAATGCATTTAAACAACTAGACATCTAAGAAAAAGTTCTCTTTTGATCATGTGCCAAATGTGATCAACTCCATCTTATGACTGAAGACACCACCTTCAGGACATTAACCCAGAGATGCACCGTAGATCAGGTCGTGAACTCATTTTCTAACTTTGACAACACCATGTCAACATTCAGGTTCATCTGCATTCACTACAGTGGACTTGTGCAACTATAAAATGGTTTCTGAGAAACTAATGTGCAGCTCTTTTAAAATAAGCTGATTTGTGTCCAAAGGCTTTCAGCACAACCCATCATAAATCAAAATAAAACACATGAACCATGACAAATGTTTAAAGTTTTATTTATTCAAGCAGTTTAATCCAATGTACTTTACCAAATGTTCAGCTATCCACTGCCAGAACACCGCTGACAATGAGCTTTCATTAAGAGGAATAAAAAGAAAGGAATGTTTTGGAATTTTCAAAATTAAAAGGTTTTTCTTTTTCTATTTTTTTTTCTATTTTTTTAATATAATCAAGGTCAAGATTTAGTTTCTCAACCTGGCAAAACATTTGGATGTCATCTTTTTTTCTTGTTCGCGTTTCTGTTTTTCGATCTTTATTCACTTTTTCTTTTTTTACTGTGTCCCTCTTGGTGAAGACGGGGCCGAAGAGAACCATTCTGGAAGAGGAGGAAAAACATAAGACTAGAAGAACAAAGCATTTCTTGAATCATTAAAGAGTGCCTCAGAACACCTCCTGACCTGGTGTTAGACGGCCGGCACAGGGGCGCTGGGGGTCTTCTGAGCAGTTTCTTTGGCCTGATGAGCCTGCAGCACTGCGACCGCTTCATCCACCTGCAAGATCAAGCACATTTTAAATACTGAATATTAACCCATGTGCGTCAATTAAATTAAAACAACAAGTTACAGATAGGTTCATAGAGGAGAAAAATTTCCAAAACCGGTCATAAAAAAAATGTTAAGCTTGGGAGTACAGATTTACATTTGGTCTCATTGTACAGAAGACCCTTAACAGATTATTGCTGAAGTAATAAAATAATAAAATTTGTAAAGTAACCTAAAAATATGGTTCAGTTTGTGAGAATGATTTATGAGCCATTTTTTATAAAGATATATATTTTATAAAAAGTGAACAAAAATTCAGAAAGAAAAAAAGCCATAAATCTAAAGAAGTTGCGTTCCAAATTTGAAGTTGATTTTTTTTTTTTAAACGAGCTTTTAGTTAAACTTTGGGTGCAGCACCAAACTTTTCCCTTATAAGGTCATGAGGAACTGTTTTCTGTACCTAGTGTAAAATAGATTTAATAAAGGAAATGGATAAATAATTCCAATAAAAATACACCTGTGACAAAATTTACATAGTTAAACAGGCAAAGTGATCAAAAAACAAAACTGAAAAAGACAATGTCCATGAGGTCACACAAGGATAAAAAAAATAAAATAAAAAACAGAAAATCCCAATAACTAAAGTGAGCATCCCCTGAGCACTGACCTTTGACCTCAGGGACTCCGGAGACTCCAGCATGTGCAGCAGCTCAGAGTTGTCGATCTCCAGCAGCATTCCGGTGATCTTCCCAGCCAGACTGGGATGCATGTTCTGGATGAGCGGGAACAGACGCTCACCTGTCGCAGAAGAGAGCATGCATCAGATATTACACTGAAATACTACTGACTTTTACAGCTGACATGCATAAAACATGCAACTGACATATTTAAAAATCAAGTAAAAATTAAACATTTTAGGGGTATATTTTATATACACACACACACACACATGGATTTAACGTGCAATTTCTAGTTTTAAATTTAAAGTACTTTATTGTAAGTATTGTAGATATGCCTGACGAGATGTTTTGGTATATTAACTATTCTTGCAATGGAAGGTATTTCGAGGGGTGTCTTCTGTAAAGTCACAGTAAAAATCTATGATGACTTAAACGAAACCGGACACATTCTAATACACACACACACACACACAAAAACAAAAAAGCACAACAGGATTGAGAGGGTTAAACTGACCCAGCATCTGCTTCTGTTCTTGTGGAGGGGCGGCAGCCAGCATGGACGCCGTCAGAGGCTCCTGACCCTGAACGTGGACCGCAGGCTGAATCAAGACAAACACAAACGTTCATCGAAAAAGTCAAAATGACAAAAATCATGGCGAAAATTGTATTAAAAAAAAAACACTGAACAAGAAATGTATGGGAGTAAATGTAAAACGTTCCATTAAGATTAAAGTGCGTACCTGCTGCATGGGCACCTGCGGCTGAGAGGGCATGTGCTGCTGTGTGTTGCGGACTCCAGGTGCGTACTTGTACTGTGGCACTCCTCTCACCTGAGCCGCACCTGTGGCTGCGCCTGCACCGGAGGGACGAGGACCCATGGCCTGAGACGCTGCGGAGAACACAGCACAATCAGGATCACTCAACTGCAGGAACGCACTTTGATAGTTAAACATGTGTATGTTAATGAACTCCAAATCTTTCTTTAATAGTGCACTATTAAATCTATGATGTGCATCTATCTACGGTGTGTGTAAGTGTGTGTTGGTGTCTCACCAATGCGCTGGGGGGCCATCACCCGTGGGACCTGGGAGGCGGGACGCATGGCACCGAAGGTCTGAGGACGCGGCCCCGAGGGTCTGACTGCGTTCGGCATGCCCTGGAAATCTGGAACGGAGATCAGAAACAGAGCAGTGAAATGAAGAGTTCTGGTGGGCGGGGCTAAGAGTGTGTGGGTGGAGACTCACGCTGAGGGCGGACCCCCTGAGTGGCCCAGCGAGGACTGGGGCGGAGCTGAGCGAGCTGACTGGTGGGATAGTAAGCAGCACGATTCTGAGCCTGTCAATCACACACCGAGAGAGAGAGAAACCACATCATGATTCATTTTACATGGCTTTCTAAAGGAGGGGTTTGGAAAAATTAATCGAAATTAGCGAAACGTTTGGGAGTCGTTGAGCTAGTAAAGTAAAAATAGTGTTTTTAGACCTTGCATGCATGTCAACCTGTTGTTGAAGACTCTCAAAACCCAAATATAACCCTTTCATAACCCATTACAGGGGCACTTTAATCTTTCACTTTAATGTTTTTTAACATTTAAAATGCCATTTTTTCTATAAACATCCATTACCTAGTCAAATTCTTATATTTAATCAGTGAATTAGAATAGTAAGGCATTTGGGCTGTTAGCAAGCAAATGAAATCAGCACATTAGCTGCACCTAAAGAGGCATTTACACACGGTTTAATGGAAGACATGGCTACATTTAACCTGCAGTTACAAATGCATTAATGTTTTGTTACATTAAGAGGCTGAATACTGATTTTAGAAACTAGTTATGAAAGATGTTGAATTTGAATGGCCAGTAGGTGGCAGCAAGTCACTGTTAATAAGCGAGTCATTGCTATTGAACCGAATCATTTAAACGGTTGATTCACTCAGGAACGAATCACTGTCGACGCAGAACAGCACCGTGCCTGTGTTTGGGATTATATTACGATATTATCACCGAGCACTGTCAAAGCGTCCTGACCTGTGGGATCGCAGCCATGAAGTATCCTGAAGGTGGCGCTGGCTGGTAGGGGTTGAGGACGGGGTTGGGCACGGCTCTGACGCTGGCCATCCTCTGCATGTACTGACTGGTGAGATGAGCCTGACGCTCCTCCTTCCTCTGAGCCAGAGCCACATACAGCGGCTTGGTGGCCACGATACGACCGTTCATCTCCGTCACCGCTTTAGTGGCCTCTTCAGGAGACGAGAAGCAGACGAAGCCGAAGCCCCTGCTGCGGCCGCCTTCCATCATCACCTGGACACAACAACCAGCAGACTTCAGATCAACACACAGACCTGGAGGAACAACACTGGGAAGGGTTCTACAACACTAAAAACACTGTTTATGTTTCTACGTAATCTGTTGCTGAAACATATACACAAATAATGTGTAGTGGAATTTTAATCATGCATCAACAAAGAGAGAGAGAGAGAAGTATAGGCTAAAAACATCAATCTTGGGATTTAGGAATTGATATGGATTCAATCAAATAAAGATCGACCAGCCCTAGTTAGTGCGCACCTTAGCGCTGGTGATGGTGCCGAATGGAGCAAACTCTTTACGCAGACGTTCGTCATCCAGACCGTCATCCAGGTTTTTCACGTAGAGATTGACTCCCTGTTGAAAAAAATAAGTGTTAATGTTGACATACAGACATGAACAAGCCTTTAGCGCCCTCATCTGGTGCTCACCTGGTAGCGCGTCATGCGGTCCTGCTTCATCTGCTCAAACTTGCGCTTGAGCTCCGTCTGACGCTCTCCCTTCTTCTGAGCGCGACCCACGTACACCTGCTTCCCGTTCAGCTCTTTTCCGTTCATCTCATCCACGGCCTGACGACCAGAACAGACACGTCAGGATTAGACTGGCACATATCAGGGGAATGGTTATGCACGATGATGGACTTCAACATAAAGCTCGGATGAGAAGCACATTCACTCTGACAGCAGATGGCGCTAAACAGCAGAGAGGCAGCCGTTACCCTGGAAACCATGTAAACAAAGCAGCAGCTGCGCTACTTTGTATCTGAAACATGTTTTAATGACATCATTCAGATTGTTGTATTCGCACAGCACCAAACACTTAAATATTAAGACTTAATCGGCTATTGATTGTAACTTTTTACATTTAGTCGGTGTTGTGACATCAGCCGATGCTTTTAATCTACAACATGTCTTAGATATTGATTGAAAATGTTTTGATTCGTTATTGCCTGCTCATGCTTTCTATTAATTAACATTAGTTGATTCATTAGTTAAACTGCCAATGAAATTCTTCTAAAAGTTCATTAATCTTAGGAAATTTCAATATATACATTACGTAATTTAGAAAAGAATAGAGCATTTTTAGAGAAGACAGAATTATTTTAATAACATCAGTTAGTAGATTAAGTTCTGTAAGATTTTCGTCCAGACGGTGGAACCATTGGTGTACATGTCTGTATGTTAGACACTGAACACTGTGGTGGGTCTATTTTTAATTCTTGTATATTTATTATTTGTTTTTTTCTATGTGTGTTTTTGTATTGTATTATGGATCCCTCTGGGTCTGGAAATAAAGTTTATTATTAATAAGCTAACAGCTGTGCTTTTTAACAAAGATTAATGACTTCTGTAACAAATGTAGCTCTTTATTAATGTTAATGCATGAAGGTTAACTAATGAGATCTTGTGGTAAAGTGTTAGTTATAATTCTTTTGCACGTTAATCCGTGTGAATTCTACACTAATTTTCAGCATGAAAATGAGATTTCATCATACACGTAGTCAGGACACAACAACAGATCGTTACTAAACCACACGGAGTCTCAACACGCCGCTGCTCACCCGCTGGGCGTCCTCGTGCCTCTCGAAGCTGACGAACCCAAAGCCTCTAGATTTACCGCCGTCATCCGTCATGACTCGAATACTGAGCGCTGGACCTGCACACACACACACGTCAGATCCGACTCATGTGACCAGATCAAAACATCTACAGGCTCGTTATTACATTTAACTCGAACCAAAATCATTACAAAAAAAAACTACATATAATTATATAAACATAAAATTTTTCGTGAATATACATGCATGCCTGTTTTTATATACATAAATATGCACAATACACACAAGTATCATGTATATATAGACAAATTAATAAAAACTATGATATTAAAAGACTTAAAAAAAACTGCTAGCAGTAAAATAAAAACTCACCAAATTTGCTGAAAATCTCCCTCAGCTTCTCGTCCTCCATATCTTCTCCGAAGTTCTTGATGTAAACGTTGGTGAACTCTTTTGCGCGGGCGCCCATCTCTGCCTCACGCTCCTTACGAGACTTGAAGCGTCCCACAAACCTTTGAGAGACAAGTCACCTTTATTATGAATAGAGCATTTTTAATAAATCAACGGCATAGCATCTAATGCTTTATTCATGGAGAAGATCATTACTTAATAATAATAATAATAATAATTTAACACAAAGGAAGCTATAAAAAAATATTTCAAGTTAATAACTTGGGGAAATTTTTTAGATGTAGCACATGATGTTTGAGACACACTCATCATGCTTCACTCCAAACCAAACAGTTTAGTTCAATGCGGTTAAATCAAACACTTACACTTTGCGGTCATTGAGCAACATGCCGTTCATTTTCTCAATGGCTCTTTCTGCAGCCTCGTGGGTCTCAAAGTGCACAAAGCCGTATCCTTTAGAGCCGTTCTCATCACAAACCACCTTCAGAGAGAGAAGAGCAGCTGAGCACGAGCACAAACACCTCACACATGCGTCTCGCAGCACACACTCGACCTCACCTTGCAGGACAGGATGTTTCCGAAGGCAGAGAACGTGTCGTACAGGGCCTTGTTGTCGATGGACTTGTCCAGGTTCTTGATGAAGATGTTTCCCACGCCGCTCTTGCGCAGGGACGGGTCTCGCTGGGACCACATGATGCGCAGCGGACGGCCCTTGATCACGTCAAAGTTCATCGTGTCCAAGGCGCGCTCGGCTGAAACGGAGTTAGAACATGAGTAATGGTGCGTTCACCATGCTTGGAATAAATAGATTCAGTTGAATAAAGACCAAATTACCGGGTAGATTTACCCAAAATGAATTATATTTTATGTTTGGTGGTTGAAATCAAATAAATTCGAATGTACACACGAATAGAACAATTTGGGCAAGTCACGTCTGGTGTGAACGCACAGTAAGGAGATTGCCAAGTACGCAACTTATCTTGACGTGTCTAATATACACAAAATTATATTATATTGAAAATAAAACAGAATTAAAAAAAAAATACTAAGATAAATTAATATTTATAAAAAATATTAACTACATAAAAATATATAAAATAAAAACTATATAAAATAAATAATTTAAAAACGAATCTAAAATTTCACAAATTTATAAAGATTCAAAATTTATAAATGCTTTGAATATAAAAATTATATTAGTAAAATTCATACAAATGTATAAATTATACATAGGATATTATTGAATATATATTTTATATAAAACACATACATACTATGTTAAAAATAAAAAATACATAATTTAAAACGATAGAACATAAAAAAGTAAAAAAGACATACATTTTCTTAGAATAATATATATATATATATATATATATATATATATATATATATATATATATATATATATACACATACACGCACCGAACATATGAAATAGTAAATACGCATTAGAATATTGTATATTTCTTCATTAATTTAAACCTATTTGACTATTACTATTATACATGTAACTTTATATGAACATACAGACTATAAATGTATGTATGTCTCGGGGTTCGGCTCACCGTCGGCGGGCTGCTGGAAGTTGACGTAGGCGTAACCGAGCGAGCGGCGCGTCATCATGTCCCTGCAGACCCGGATGGAGAGGATGGGTCCGGCTGGACTGAACTTCTCGTACAGCATGGCCTCGGTCACATCCGAGTGTAGATCCCCCACATACAGAGAGGCCATCGGGTAACTGGGCGCGCTGGGGTTCATCTTCAGAGCTGGACACGAGGACCTGATTGAACACACGCGGACAGACGACACCAAAAATGCTCGATTCGACTCTCACACGGTTAAATACTCTTAAAACAGACTCAAAGACGATTTAAAACGCGTTCGGTACCGATTTGGCGTCGATGTTTCGTTGGTGTCGATGATTTAAAATCTCCTCAGGCCTAACGGTGCGATTAAACTCCTCAAACCTGTTCTCAAATCCTGCTTCACCGAGGTCTTCGGTAATAAAAGTAGAATTTTTGTTGGTATTTTTCTGTTTTGTGAATTTTTTTGGTTTTTTTGGTTTTTTATATATAAGATGTGTGCCGAAGCTCTGAGGCACACGCGCTCTCTCTCGCACCGCACAAGATAGGGGAAGAGAAGCGGAAGTACGGCACACAAGAAGGCGACCTCGCCGGATGTTGCGTGTGGTTCCTTTATACAGTTACGTAAGAGCAGAATAAGAGTCCGCGGGCTAATAGAATAAGAGTAGCGTGATTCACGAAAAAATATAAGTGCGAACGTAAAGGTCATGGATTGGTTTGCATGAAGGACATATAATACATTTAATATCAATTCACAACAAGATGAAACTCCGTTTCCGCAGCGGGATAAACATTAAAAATAAATGTTAGCTGTGACTCAAAATGTAGAATATATATATATATATATATATATATATATATATATATATATATATATATATATATATGTATATGTATATATATGTATATGTATATATATATATGTATATATGTATATGTATATATATATATGTATATGTATGTATATGTATGTATATATATATATATATATATATATATATATATATATATATATATATATATATATATATATATATATATATATATATATATATATACAGGGGTGGTTCTAGAGTGAGTGGAGATCCGGGGGCTTAGCCCAGAAAAATCCATGTATGTGACTTTTTATTTTAATAAAAAAAAGAAAGATTTACCTTGTTTAAAATATACAAAAACAATAAAAACAAATTTAAAACATTTTATTTAAAGTATTGAGGAAAATACATTTGCTTTTTGCAAACAAAAATTAAGAATTGCAAAACAAATGAAACAGTGCGAAAGCAATGATTTTGCAATAAATATTTTCCATGGTCATATCTATTAGTTTATTTGCAATGCTGCTTTTATTTTGTGTGTCAGTCTAGTTTGAGCTTGCCATACCATTTTCCCTTTGCGCTTTACTTTTCTGCACGTCTCTCCTTGTGGCACTGTTTTGACGTGGGGGTGGAGTCAAGGGACGGGGGCGTGTACAACATGCCTCCCTGGAAGTGACGTCATGGGCCCGAGACACAGCTCACTGATCCAGGTCCTGTCATGATCAAGGGGCAAGGAACTCGACCGGAAGTTGAAGTCGGGTGGGGGCTGCCATCTTTTAGCAGAACTTCACTTGCGTTAGCATTCCCATTGACTCCCATTCATTTTGGCGTCACTTTGACAGCGAATAACTTTACATCTGAGGCGTTTAAAGACTCTGTTTGTCCATTATTTATTTCTAAAGATACACGAAAATGTATAAAGGGCTCCATTACCTTCTATGTTACATTATGGCCCCGTATAAACAGTTTTTGTAAAAAATAGGCTAACGATTGCGTCATAACCACTCGGCTCTCTGTCGCATTACCGTACAGACAGGTGGAGAAGCTCGCAGGCAATTAACTTAATATGGCGTAGTGGCGTTACATTTTAAAATACTATACAAAATAATTAATCAGAATACTTACTCCTGCTCATTCACGACAAAGAACTCCCCGCTCAAGCTCGCCGTCTCTGCAAGATTAACGATGGCAGTTTGCACGCACAGCCACTAGAAGATTTACATCTGTCAGACAGGTTGCTGACGTCGTCAAGCTTCGTTTGAGTCTGCGCGTCAGAAACGGAAGTGCTAAAAAACGCTAAAAATGGGCTTCACTTGTCTCAATTGAGTTCCAATGGGGTCGCTGTGTCCATTTCTTTTACTGTCTATGGTCATGATGAGCAGAGCATATAGGTAGCGGGTTCGCGAATCATTTGAGTCAGTTCGGGAGTTCGTAGCGGGATCGCGAATCATTTGAGTTTGGAGATCGCAAATCATTTAAAGCAGTTCGGGGGTTCGTAGCGGGATCGCCAATCATTTGAGTCATCTGACTCCAGTTTGGGAGTTGGAGCGGGATCGCGAATCATTTGAGTCAGTTTGGGGATCGCGAATCATTTGAATCAGTTCGGGAGTTCGTAGTGGGT
Source organism: Carassius gibelio (assembly GCF_023724105.1). Classification (NCBI taxonomy): domain Eukaryota; kingdom Metazoa; phylum Chordata; class Actinopteri; order Cypriniformes; family Cyprinidae; genus Carassius; species Carassius gibelio. The sequence goes on along the minus strand of NC_068411.1, from coordinate 31,090,948 downwards.
TCGCGAATCATTTGAGTCAGTTTGGGGATCGCAAATCATTTGAAGCAGTTTAGGAGTTCATAGCGGGATCGCGAATCATTTGAGTCATCTGACTCCAGTTTGGGAGTTGGAGCGGGATCGCGAATCATTTGAGTCAGTTCGGGAGTTCGTAGCGGGATCGCAAATCATTTGAAGCAGTTTAGGAGTTCATAGCGGGATCGCGAATCATTTGAGTCAGTTTGGGGATCGCAAATCATTTGAAGCAGTTTAGGAGTTCATAGCGGGATCGCGAATCATTTGAGTCATCTGACTCCAGTTTGGGAGTTGGAGCGGGATCGCGAATCATTTGAGTCAGTTCGGGAGTTCGTAGCGGGATCGCGAATCATTTGAGTCAGTTTGGGGATCGCGAATCATTTGAATCAGTTCGGGAGTTCAAAGCGGGTTCGCGAATCATTTGAATCAGTTCGGGAGTTCAAAGCGGGTTCGCGAATCATTTGAGTCAGTTTGGGGTTCGCAAATCATAGTTGCATAGGCATTTTTAACTAATTTAGTAGCTAGTTCTAATTACGTTTTCCACGCTTGTTAAGGTGTGATATGTGAACTCGTATTTTTTGTTTTATTGATGTGCCTTTTAACAGTATCAAGTATATTAAAAAACTAAACAAATTGTGCCTAAAAAGTGCAAGCATCTAGGCTAATGTAAAGTTACATGATGAAGTCATACTAGTGCGCGTGTGCATTTTGAGTGCTTTCTTTCACTGCATTATTCGGTGTATTCAAATGCATTTATGAATGCGTTTGAATGATCACAAAATTCAAGATTTGAACCCTTTCTTGTCATTATAGAACCTTTTTTTTAGCATAAAAGGTCCTTTGGAGTTGAGTAAAGAACCCTATGGTTCTATATAGAATCCCAATGATCCCTTTCTTCTAAGAGTTTGTTGTCATAATATATATATATATATATATATATATATATATATATATATATATATATATATATATATATATATATGCATTATTTGCATGTATGTTCATTTTTTATTAAGCCATTTTTTTGTTTTAATGGTTAGGCAATATTGTATGTAAACACAATTTATGCCAGTAAATTTAATTAAATTAGATTAATTACACTATAAGTAGTACCCAGTGAACTGTTTGTATTTAGTGACAATAGCTTTTTATTGCTTAGGTTACATCTGCATCGACTTAAAACAACAAATAAGTGCGATTTCACAACAACAACAAAAATAATAAAAATGCCTTGCAAAGAGCAAACCAGAAAAAATATGTATTTGCAAACACATTTATTTACCACAACGATATTTTCAATATACACTGAATTATTAAATTAATTAAAATATTTTTGTATAAATCTGATGAATATTACATTTTAGAATTGTTCAATCTGTGTGTGGTCATTGATATCTGTGTCTCAGACGGCTTGAATAGCAGGGCTGCTAAACGATATCTGAGCCGCTTCCATCGGCTGATGAGACTGAAGAACAGCAAGCGCTTCGTTCACCTGAACACACACACACACACACACACACACACACAGAAATAAATCACACATTAAAACAACAAGGGATGCACAATATTAGATTTTTGCTGATATCCGATATGCCGATATTTTTCACATCGTTGTAGCCGATACTGATACCGATATATTTACTTTTGTTTTAAAACAACACCAAGTCTCTCCCATGTCGACATTATAAACAAATAATTTAAAATTTTAGTTAGTTTTGAGCCAAAAGCTTATTAGTTAGGAGTAATAAACTTTATAAAAAAAAAGAAAACCTTGAAAATAACTCATGAAAAAGTAACTCAGATATCTCCTTCTAAATTAAAAAGTAATGCGTCACTTTACTAGTTACTTAAAAAAAAGTAATCTGATTACGTTACATTACTTGTAATTCGTTTCCCACAACACTGTTTATCGGCAAGGAATATCGGCAACATTTTTCAAATCTGATTTTTACTTTTTTAAACCTTTATCGGCTGATTCCGATAACATTCCGATAATATTGTGCATCCCTATAAGCTACCAAAGCTGAATGTGCAGGAGCGGACCTTGATGCACAGAGATTGCTGGCAGCGCAGAAGCAGAAGCAGCTCAGACTCATCCGTCTCCAGCAGCATCTCTGTGATCTGATTCGCCAGCGGCCCGACCACATCCTGCACCAGCGGGAAGAGACTGAGACCTGCGGATCAAACTACATCAGACGAGAGCTCGACAAGATCAACACGACACAATAATACAGGAGAGAACTTGCCCAGCATCTGCTTCTGGTTTTCTCCTGAGCTGGACACGGGGGAGCTCAGAGTCTCCTGGACCTGATTGTGGACAAGAAACCACACCAAACTGTTAGGATATATAATGACTATTACACAGTGCACATACATACAAGAATCCACAGGTATAAAGGTATATTTTTAGGCGTATTTTGGAATTGATGGAAATGCCATGATGCGCATAAACTCAAAAAACTGACTTTTTTGATACAATTTGATCTGATAAGGAATAAGTGCATATACTATGATAAAAACACTTTTACCGCATAAATTCCAACATGTGACTCAAAAAAGTCATGTGACTTTGCACGATGGGACAGGATAAATTGACTACACAGTGGACCGATCTAGTACACAGCATCTATATCTCTTTGAGTCGTTCAATGGTGCTTTATTCGCAAATGTTGATATTCCAGTTTTGCGCATAGGTTAAATGTGAATCTTTGGATGGAAACATAGCAAGAGAGTGATCTGTGAGAGACGTGCACCTGTTGAACAGCCCACGTCTGCTGTGGATCACTAGTGAACTCGTAATGATGGTGACCTTCAGGCGTGTAGATGTCCTGCGCTGCTGACCACACACTGAGATCCACTGTAAGAGAGAGATGATGAAGACATGCACCGGACGCTCACATCACAGACCTTTTATAAAAGGATGTTTTATTTTGTCTTTTTATGCGTAAAATTATTTATTCAAATTTCTCTTTTTTATTTAATACATTTTCAGTATATTTTAATTTAAAAAATATTTCTTTTAATTTTACTTTATTACTTTTAGTTTTATTTTGACCTTATTTTAACATTATCCTCATTTCACATTTTTACTATTTCATTTTAGTATGCATTTTTTTATGCTACTTTGATTCCATTTTTATGAATTTTTGTGTTTTCATCGTTTTTACTTTATTAGATTTAATTTTAAATTTATATTGCTATGATAAAATCTTTATTAGTATATTTTAATTTCAGTTGTTTTTATTTAAAATTATTTTAATTTCATGTTTGTGTGGTGTCATTTATTTAATTAAATTTGAGTGTTTCACTTTGATCATTTTTATTTTAAATTAATTCATGTTACTTTAACATTTTTATTATTTGATTAATTTTATTAAGTGTTTTGTTTTGGCTGTTTTCGTTTTAAAATAGTTTTTATTTTTATATTGTTATGAATAAATTTAAATAAGTGTTTTATTGATTGATTTTATTAATTGCTTTTATTTTTAAATGATTTATTTAAACTTGACATTTTATGATTTGATCAATTTTAGTGTTTTATTTTATTGTTTGTTTTTTAGAAATGAATTGTTAATTAATTAAAACATATTTATTATTTAAAGGCATAGTTCATCCATAAATGACAATTTTCCCCTCATTTAACACTCTCCTGTTATTCAGAACCCTAGTTCGTCTTCAGTTCTTATGGATTCGCATTAAGTTTTAGTTACCTGGACTTTGAAAGGAGGGACAGAAATCTCTCTGGTTTCATTAAAAACACCAGAGTATTTATTGGTGGACTGTCTCTTTAAGAGGCGCACTCACCCTGAGGACTGACGCACTGAGGCTGGGTGAAGCTGAATGAAGAGAGATTCTGCACCTGTGAAACAGCAGCTCATCTGGTCACCTGTGATTCTGTGTGTCAGTGTGTGGATGATCAGAAAGTGTGATGTGGATCTGGACCTGCTGCTGGCGTCTCATCATGTGTTGGTGGATGAGCAGAGCCTGGCGATCCGTCTTCCTCTGGGCCAGAGCCACATATATGGGCTTGGACTCGATGATGCGACAGTTCATCTCAGTGATGGCTCTGGTGGCTTCTTCAGGAGACGAGAAGCAGACGAATCCGAAGCCTCGGCTGCGGCCTCCGTCTGTCATCACCTGAACGAAGAAGAAACCTTTGGATCTTTGCATTTACTGGGTTACAATTAAATAAATACAGAAATTATGAACCATAAAAACCAAAGGCAGTCTCATTTCTACCTTAGCGCTGGTGATGTTCCCGTACGGAGAGAACTCTCTGAATAACCTTTCGCTGTCCACGCTATCGCTCAGATTCTTCACGTACAGATTCACACCCTGTCAAGACCATAAAAACATGTTCACAAGAACCATAACTGTAACAAAAACTTTCAAAATAACTATAGTGGTGAATATAGCAATAAAAATAACGCCAACAAAAACTGTAAAAATAACTGTAATAACTATAATAGTGACTATAGCGATAACTATAATATTAGCAGTTACTATAACAATAAGTATACCACTATACTGATAACTAAAACAATAACAATAACTATAGCGATAAATATAACTATAACTAAAACAACTTCAGTGATAACAATAAGTGTAATAATAACTATATTAAATATAATATGATAACAATGATTTCAGCGATAACTATAACAATAATGCAAACAACAGCTATAACGATAACTATAACAATAGCAATAACAATAAGTATACCACTATACCAAATTTACAGATAACCAAACCAATACCGATAATGTTAGCTAACAATAACTTCAGTGATAACTATAACAATAACAATAGCAATAACTATAACAATAAGTATACCACTATATTAAATTTACCGATAACCAAAACAATACCGATAATGTTAGCTAACAATAACTTCAGTGATAACTATAACGATAACAATAGCAATAACTATAACAATAAGTATACCACTATACCAAATTTACCGATAACCAAAACAATACCGATAATGATAACTAACAATAACTTCAGTGATAATTATAATTATAACGATGACAATAGCAATAACTATAACAATAAGTATACCACTATACCAAATTTACCGATAACCAAAACAATACCGATAATGTTAGCTAACAATAACTTCCGTGATATCTATAATTATAACGATAACAATAGCAATAACCATAACAATAAGTATACCACTATACCAAATTTACCATAACCAAAACAATACCGATAATGATAACTAACAATAACTTCAGTGATAATTATAATTATAACGATAACAATAGCAATAACTATAACAATAAGTATACCACTATACCAAATTTACCATAACCAAAACAATACCGATAATGATAACTAACAATAACTTCAGTGATAACTATAATTATAATGATGACAATAGCAATAACTATAACAATAAGTATACCACTATACCAAATTTACCGATAACCAAAACAATACCGATAATGTTAGCTAACAATAACTTCAGTGATAACTATAACTATAACTATAACAATAGCAATAACTAAAACAATAAGTATACCACTATACCAAATTTACCGATAACCAAAACAATACCGATAATGATAACTAACAATAACTTCAGTGATAACTATAACTATAACTATAACAATAGCAATAACTATAACAATAGCAATAACTATAACAATAAGTATACCACTATACCAAATTTACCGATAACTACAATAATAATCATCATAACAATAATTAACAATAACTTCAGTGATTACTATAACAATAACTTTAGCAATGAATATATGACATTAACTAAATCAACTTCAGGGATAACAATAAGTGTGATGAATCAATGCACAGCAGTACAGTTGAGAAATAGCAAAGGCTTTAAAGTGGAATAAGGTTTTAATAATGTGTTTAAGTTCTGCTTGGTTTAAAGTGAGGTGAAAGCTCACTCCTCTGACCTGCAGGAGGTTTAATCAGAGTAATAAACACCTGACAGCGCATGATGTGCTCCTGCTGGATCTGCTGGAAGCGCTTCTTCAGCTCCGTCTGTCGCTCTCGTCTCTTCTGAGCGCGGCCCACAAACACCTTTCTGCCGCTCAGCTCCGTCCGGTTCAGCTCCTCCACCGCCTTCAGGTCACAACACAGAGAACTACTCATCTTATGCGCCTTCGTTTAGTTCTTAATGACCATTCTCACTAAAAATGTCAAAGAGCTCAGAAGAGATGATGCCAACTCTCAAACAACATACAACAGCAACATATAGTCATTGTGTGATTACGTAATTTACCAACTGCATGAATTTTACTGTACATTTCTGCCACAAATATGTATCGTAATTGAAAACTATTGACAGAAATGCTATATAAGAAACATGAGAGGTGCATGAAAAAAAACCTGTGCCTGTGTAGTAAAAGCAATTATAACAACAACAACAACAACAACAACAACAAAATCGACTTTTTATTTCAAGGTTATGATTTTATGATTTACCAAATATTTTGGGCTTCCATGAATACAATCTTAGATTTTGAACATTTTTTGTGTAGTAATACATAATTATATTTATATCATACATTGTTTGTAGAAAATACAAAAAATTACTGAAATAAAAAAAATAAAATTACAAAAAATAATAATTAAATAAAATTATAAAAAAACTATAAAATTACTAAAACCTTAAAATTCAATAGAAAACTGTAAAGTGAACTGAAAAATAATAATAATAATTAATAGTAACTAACATTTTGTTAACTTTTTTTAATTACGGTAAAAAAAAAAATGCACTAATACTAAAATAATACTGGAAATTATTGTGACCCTGCAGCACAAAAGCAGTCATAAGCATGAGTCAAAATGATCAATTTCTCTTTTATGCCAAAACTTAATTTTTGATTAGTAATATGCATTGGTAAGATCTTCATTTGAACAACTTTAAAGATGATTTTCTCAATATTTAGATTTTTTTTTTTGCTCCCTCAGATTCCAGATTTTTAAACAGTTGTATCAAATATTGTCCTCCGAACAAACCAGGTGATGCACAAATCTTAATTTCCAAAAACGTACCTTTCTGTGCTCCATGGACACATATAGTACTTAATTTGGTACACAACTTATGGGAGCATCTTTTTTATTGGTAAAAAACAAATAGCAGAATAAAAAAAGGCATTAATACTTTAAAAATAATATATTTTTCTGAATATTTACAATGGTATAAATGCTCCTTTGATGCACATAACATTGCACAATCTTTCATCACGTCTTCTTCTCATCACTCACCCGTCTGGCATCGCTGTGCTTCTCGAAGCTGACGAAACCGAAGCCTCTGGACTGTCCCTTCTCATCCGTCATGACCCGAACGCTCAGAGTCGGGCCTTTGATTCAAACAACAGACGCGTTAAAACAAGAGACAGCTTTCATCTCAACCACATCATTCACAAAACAGACCCACACTCACCGAATCTACCGAATATCTCCGTCAGCATCTCGTCGTCCACATCCAACCCGAAGTTCTTGATGAAAATGTTTGTGAACTCTTTGTTTCTCGCCTGCATTTCAGCCTCGCGCTCCTTTTGGGATTTGAAGTGTCCCACGAACCTTAAAGAGCAACATGTGAAACTTACAAAGCTCTATTCCTATGCCTTTAAACATGTAGATGAGTTTGTTTCTTCACGGGAACAGAGTTTTCCTCTGCAGTGAATGGGTGCCGTCAGAATGAGAGCTGATGAAAACATCACAATAATCCACAGCGCTCCAGTCCATCGTTTCACATCTGGAGAAGACAAAACCTGAAACACATCCAGCTCTCATTCTGACGGCACCCATTCACTCCAATGGTAAGCTAGTGATGCAATGCTACATTTCTCCAAATTTCAGTCTTGACTTACACCTTCTGTTCATTGATCAACATGCCGTTTAGTTTCTCGATGGCTTTTCCAGCAGCTTCATGCGTCTCAAAGTGCACAAACCCAAAGCCTTTCGATCCGTTTTCATCACAAACCACCTTCAGAGAAAGAAACGCACTCGATACGGGTCTGATGTTGCACAGGAAAGCCGAATGAGGAGGTCGTCCCTTACTTTACAGGATAAGATGGTCCCGAAGGAGGAGAAGATGTCATACAGAGCCTCGCTGTCGATGGATTTCTCCAGGTTCTTGATGAAGACGTTTCCCACGCCGCTCTTCCTCAGCCAAGGGTCTCTCTGAGACCACATCAGACGCATGGGCTTCCCCTGCATGAGGTCAAAGTTCATGGTGTCCAAGGCTCGCTCGGCTGGACCAACCAACACAGCAGTGATTCAGAAGACATTATGAACTTCTAGACTGAATGAATCATTTCACATGCAGGAGATTTTTCCTCCAAAATCAATAAACACGTTTCAGTCAGAATCAAGTTCCTGATAACATGACTTGAGTTTCAAAAACAGACACACTTTGACTTATATTAGCTCTTTTTGAGTTTGATATACAATTATTTAACCCCTTCATAACACATTTGGGTTTGTTTTGAGCCTGATGAGAAGCAAACATTTCTAAAACATTTTTTTTTCTTCTTAGTAATGGAACATGGACACGCTTTAAGACCCTCAAAATATCTTTTTTTTTTACATTTTGGATTATTTTTTTTTTTTATTATATTTTTTTAGAGATGCATTTTGACCCAGGTGTGTTAAAAACACTTTTGTAAAATTATCTATAAAATGATGTTACAGTCAGAAAGTTCTTGTAAGATATATTCAGCTTCTTCCCCATCTCTCACACACTTTAGGGACTGAATTTTGTTAATTAACATGAATTTAAACCATTGCAGCATGAACAACTAACCACTTTTTCAACGTGAACATTAAAGTTAAAGCAAGTAAAATAAAAATAAAATCTGAGTAATATTAATAAATTGCCAAATTTGTAAGTCACTTCTGATAAAAGCGTCTGCGAAATGACTAAATCTAATATTAATGTTAATGCGCTTTTGTTTTGATAGAAATAAATATGTAGGTTTTAAAAAGTTGTACTGTTTTTGAGCAAGTTATACATGCATAGAAATGTAATTCAATTCCAGTGGGGTTAATATAATTCTCAGATGATATATCCTTATTTACAAATGTCTTTCTCAGTCAGTAATGTTTGAGAAGGGGTTAATAACTGCTCCGTGATCTTACCGTCAGCGGCTCGCTCGAAGTTAACGTACGCGTATCCGAGCGAGCGGCAGGTGAGTCGGTCTCTGCAGACTCGGATCGATTGAACCGAACCGAGTGATCTGAATCGCTCGAACAGCATGGCTTCAGTCACGTCCGGCTCCAGATCGCCCACATACAGCGATCTGCTCACCTTCATCTTCATCTTCATCACAGACGGTCAGATATCAGATAGCCTCCGAGATTCAGACTGAAAAACGCTTCTAACGATCAACGAACCGGATTTAAAAGATTCGATCAGATCGTAAATAAACATTCCGGTTATCATCATCATCATCATCACCGCCTTGTTAAAGTCAAATTTATTTGTTTATTTTGTTTATTTACTCACACACACGCACATTATAAGCACCATTATATATTATACATATATTAAAATATATTTAATAAAAAAAATAAAAAAAAAATTCTTATTGATTTGTATAATACGCACACACACTCACATTATAATCCCCCCCCCCCAAAAAAAAAAAAAAAAAAAAAAAATATATATATATATATATATATATATGTATATTTAAAAACCTTTTTTTAATTCAAGGCAATTTTATTTATTTACACAAACTCACACACTTGCACGCGCACACACACACAATAAGCCCCATCTTAGTATAATTAGAAGATGCATCTTGATATTTTTTTTTTTTTACAATTTTGTATTTGTTAAACCATGTTTTTAAAATTGTATATAATTATTTTCTTTAAAAATGAATATATATATATATATATATATTTTTTTTTTTTTATTTATTTATTTTTTTTATTATTTATAAGCCCCATCTTAGTCCTATTAAAGATGCATTTTGAAAGTGTTGTCCTTCAGGTTTTAGTTGTTTTTATTTCAATAATATTTCTTCATATTTCTCCAGAATAACTCCTGCTGGATGAAAGCGCTGCACGTGGAAACACTGACACCTTGTTTGGAATGTAAATATTTATTAACACTTGGCAAAATACAAGAAGAATGATCATTAATAAATAATAGTGTAGTGTAACAGCAGGTATCCCAGCATCCTCTGCTCCTCAGTATCTGCTGTGCTCGTCTGTGGCCGTGACTATAACGTCCATCCAGATCCTCATGGCTTCAGCGCTGTGAGCCGCCAGGAAGAAGAGCCGCTCGTAGGTCTTGACACAGAAGGTGAGGCTCGGCCGCGGAGACTGAGAACCACACGAGAGAACAAACCTCAGACCTGATTCTGTGTGTGTGTGTGTGTGTTTGTGTGTGGGGTGGTGAGCTCACTGATGAAGCTGTGCGCAGATGGTCGTAATAAACCTCCTCGATGGCCTGGAAGTAAATCACACCTTTCAGCTTCTTCTCATCCAGTTCTGAGGAAACAAGCAGAAGAGCGGTCAGATTTCAGCACATGAAATCTGAGTGTGTGTGTGTGTGATCCAGTGTTTCTGTCACCTGTGTAGTAGGCCAGTCTCTGGTGGTCCAGATCGAAGATGAACCATCTCCTCCTCCAGGTCTTCACTCGTCCTCCACGTTTGGTCAGAAAGCCTCCGCACCTCCGAGCAGACAGATTGACCCCCATACAGCCCGACACGTTATGACCCAGAGACTCCACGTGAGCCCGCAGGTCAAAGTTCACCGTCAGAGACAGCGGGACGCCCTGCTGAACGACAACAACACATCAGTCCTTCAGCAGACGCTTTTTATTTGATTTATAATTAGCTGGAAATGTAGCACTGCATCAGTGTCTCATCAATGGAAGTGAATGGGTGCCGTCAGAATGAGAGTCTGATAAAAAAGATGAAACACATCCAGCATTAAGATGATTTTAACTCAAACACATAGAGTCTGTAATCCATAATAACACTTCCTCCAGTGAAAAGTGCATCTGCTGTTGTCTCTCACATCAAAATCCAGTTTAGATCTGTTTAAACGCTGCTTGATCTGTGCAGATTTCTCTCCTGATTCAGACCAGAACACTTGTTCACTGGAGGAAGTGTTATTCTGGATTATAGACTCTATGTGTTTGAGTTAAAATCATCTTAATGCTGGATGTGTTTCAGGTTTTGTCTTCTCCAGATGTTCACTGATGGACTGGAGTGCTGTGGATTATTGGGATGTTTTTATCAGACTCTCATTCTGACGGCACCCATTCACTGCAGAGCATTGATGAGGACACACACTGGTCCTGATCTCAGAGGAGCACATGTAGTTGTTGTTGGTGCAGTGTTTGACTCATCAGAAGTACCTCCAGGTCTCTGTGTGTGGAGCTGGTCTGCAGTCGCTCCTCCTCAGCGTGTGGCTCTGGTCTGGATGCGTCCGTCTGTATTTTGGGAGATTCCTGCTCTCTGTGTCGGTGTTGTTCTGCCAGCAGCCGCTGTCTCTCCTCCTGTGTGCAGACGGACACCACGTCACGACTCTGATTCAGACCTCAAGCCTGGCTTTATTTAGAACGGCTCAGTGCAGGAAAGAAGTGTGCATTTGGAAACCAAATCTAGTCTCAGTATTGACTTCTTGTTTCACATCAGCGAGTCTAAGAACATCTCTTACGATGCTCCTTATCTCTAAGTCACTTGAAATGAAAGTGTGTGATGATGAACGAATAAATGTAAAGGTGTGAATATCCGTCATGTGATGATCAATGATCCAATCACAGAAGACGCTGAAGCAACAGCAACAGCAAAGTGATTTTACTTAAATGCAAACACACACGAGTCTCCTCTGAGATCTTAACAAATGATGAGCAATATTACAAAAGCTCAAAAAAATATTTACCAAGTACCAAAAAATATATTTCTGAATGTATTTCAGGGGCATGAAAATACATTTCCAGTCTTACAGTCACCTAGATTTAGGCTAAATGATGAGGCTAGATTATTCAATATTTTTATATATAGTAACTTTTTGGAGCATTTTTAAATCGAGTTCTTTTTTCAGTATTGTTCATAATGTGTAATGTTCACACGTCTTTTAGACAACAAATCAAGGTTTTCTTTAAATGTGATGTACATGTGAATGCATTTTTTTTGGACTGAAATATATGCATTTTCAAAAATATATACAGTACAGACCGAAAGTTTGGAAACATTACTATTTTTAATTTTTTTGAAAGAAGTTTCTTCTGCTCATCAAGCCTGCATTTATTTGATCAAAAATAAAGGAAAAAATGTAATATTGTGAAATATTATTACAATTTAAAATAATTGTTTTAAAATGTATTATACTTTAAATGATCATTTATTTCTGTGATGCAAAGCTGAATTTTTAGGATCATTATCACATGATCCTTTAGAAATCATTCTAATATGATGATTCATTATCAAAGCTGGAAACAGTTCTGCTGCTTAATATTTGTTCAGAACATGTGACACTTTTTTAGCATACTTTGATGAATAAAAAAAGAAGCTATGTTTTTAAAATATCAATATTTTGTAATAACAATAAACACTACTGGTCAGTACTTTTTTTCTTTCTTCTTTTTAAATAAAATCAATACTTTTATTCAGCAAGGATGTGTTAAATTGATAAAAAGTGATAGTAAAGAAAACCAATTATTAGAATATATATTATTAGATTTTTATTTTTTTTAATAAATGCAGTTCTTTTGAACCTTTTATTGATCAAATATATCAGACAGCAGAACTGTTTCCAACACTCATAATAAATCAGAATATTAGAATGATTTCTAAATGATCATGTGATAGACTGATGTTACATGTGACACTGAAGCTGGAGGAATGATGCTGAAAATTCAGCGCTGCATCACAGGAATAAATTATTTTTTTTAAGTATATTCAAATAGAAACCTATTATTTTAAGTTGTAATAATATTTCACAATATTACTGTTTTTTCTGTATTTTTGATCAAATAAATGCAGGCTTGATGAGCAGAAGAAACTTCTTTCAAAAACATTGAAAATAGTAATGTTTCCAAACTTTCGGTCTGTACTGTATATATATATATATAAATTGGTGATTGGTAGAAAATATATTTTGAAACATATCCCCAGTTTTAGTATATTTTGATGTAATGAGGTGTGTTGAGTTGTGGATCAGAGACTCACTCTCTCCTTCAGCAGACGTTCCCGCTCCGCTTTGGCCTCTCGCAGCTTCCTCTCCATCTCCACTAAATCCAGGAGACTCTGTGGACTTCACACAACACAAGCAGTGCTTACAGATACACTTCTGAACAAACCTCATAACAGCACACACAGACGAATACAACCATGACTGAGACTATTCGATTTACTCTTAATTATAACTTTTGATTTTACAGAATTCCACTCACACAGTTTAATGCATTTACACACAGATTCATACACCTCAGATAAAAGCCTTCACACACACACACACACACACACACACACACACACACACACACACACACACACACACACACACACACACACACACACACACACACACACACACACTCTCTCTCTCACACACACACACAGTGTCGTGGTTCACCTGGGGGCGCGGGAGGTGTTGGTGCTGTTGCTGGGTGTGTGTGATCGGTTGGGGTCGCTCTGCTCTGCTCTGGGTCCAGTACGGTGTCCATTACTCAGTCTGTGCTCCAGAGGGAGACGAGGAGGCGGAGCCTGAGAGGTGTGTCTGTCTGGAGTCATCCGCACCGACACTGACAGCAGAACAACATTCACAGTCCATCAGTAATCACACGCTTCGGCTCGAGAACATCTTACAGGGACGCTTCACATGGAACATCACACACACACGCACACACACATACACACGCACACACACAAACACACACACACACACACACACGCACACACACACACACACACACACACACACACACACACACACACACACACACACACACACACAGTTTACTTTGGCAACTGCAGTATTTCAATAAAACTTCTCAGTAACATTTTTCCCATCCTTCTTTCCAGCATCAAGTGCAGTCACGTCCCATAATGCACTCATTATCTCTTTAGATCCTCACTGACTCTCGTTGCACAATGTGTGTGTGACTCATAATGAAACACATGCACCTTCACACAGGGTTATTATCAATAACTACAACCAAAACCATGCAAATTAATTCTGTTATTACAAATAAAAAGCTGTAATTTGAACTGTTACACCTCTAATACACACACACACACACACACACACGACACAAAAGGAGATATCTTGAAAAATGTTGGTGACCACAATTTTTGACCATATAATGGAAGCCAATGGAAACCGAAACAATCATTTTTGTGCAAATGATGACAGAATACATTTTTTAAAATGAACTGTCTATTTAAAAAGTGTTACATTTAGAAACAACATTTAAAAAAAAACATTTAGGAAAGAAATCTGAATCAATCGAATTTAATTTGAACTACACTTAAATTAATTAATTGAAATACTGTAAAATAAACCTCAACTGAAATATTATAAAACATAAAATAACTTAAGACATATATTTAATTTCATTAAACTAAAAATAAAATACAACGTAGAAGTAAAAAAAAAAAAAAAAAACATCATAAAAATGACACACACAAAAAAAAACTAAAACTAACTGAAAGGAAAACGAAAATAAAAATCTAAAAATCAAAACAACAACATCATTATCTGAGTGTAACTGGACACCCAGAGCTCCACAGACAGTGTTTGATTGATTTCCCGGTCAGATAAACGACTGAGGAGTGTACGAGAGTGTGTTCCAGTCACACAGACACACCTCGATCAGAGCCGAACACTCTCTAATCACAGCTAATGAGCCGCGCTTGTGCTGTCTCCCTGACTTCAGCAGGTGTTAGCGCTCACCTTGAGCCGAGAGCGGTCGGTCTGTGTTCTTCCTGTGAGAGCTGCGTCTGCGAGGAAAACTGGATCCGTCCTTCACTGATTCCTACATCATAATGAACACAGTCAGCGCTGAAACTCAGTCAAACCTCGCTTACCTGCTCACACTGTACCTGTGCTGCTCTGTGAGTGGCCAGAGGACTGAGTGACATCACACAGGGGGAGGAGCCAGTGATGTTGGACCAATCAGTGAGAGGCTTCTTCTCTTTCAAAATCTACAAAGGCAAATGTCCTTGATGTTTAGTGAGTGCCACATCCTGAGCAATGATATTAGCTAAATAAACTGCTGAACACACACACACACACACACACACACACACTGTAGTCACTATGATCCCTGACTGAACAGCACTAGTGAGAATAGTTGAGCAGTTCTGCAGCTGTGTGAACATGACAGAGTTAAACGTTTCTCTCTCTCTGACTCACACACACATGAGCGTCTGCGAGGAACACACACTCTTCATCTGCTACACACACACACACTTCTTCAGTTCAACAGTGTTAGCAGTCGCTGTGCTCTCAATCCCGTGTGTCCTGTTCTTCACAGAGCGTGTTATAACACACAGAAACTCTCACCGCTGTCCTCCTCTGAGAATCAGTCTCTCTCTCTCTCTCTCAGTCTCTCTCTCTCTCTCTCTTCTTCTCTTCTTTATTTCTTCACTAACTCTTTCCTGCACTCGAGCGGATCTCTAATCACTGTGACTTCAGCACTAAAGCAAGGCATCGCGGTGCTCAATATATAACCCATCCAGAATGGAAAAGAACACAGTCTACTCCACTTTACTGCAATTCAGCAGATTTCCAACTAATCTGGTCAGTCTGCTGTCGCTCACATGTTTTCACATTCACAGGTCAGAGTTCACCAAACTTAGCCAAAATACTGTGAAATTAGCATGGGCTTGCCATTTATATTATTTATATTTTGCATTATGTTGTCATATATTTTAACTTTTTCAGCTTTAATTATTTATTTATATTTTGCATTATTTTGTCATATTTGAGTATTTTCAGTTTTAATTATTTATTTAGATTTTGCATTATTTTGTTGTATATTTTTGTGTTTAATTTTTTTTGTTTTTTTTACATGTAAGTTTTTTTCATTTTAAAGTTCAAGTAATTTTCTCAGTTTTTAATGTCTCTTTAGTTTTTATACATTTTTGTTTCCGTTTTAGAGTTTTTAATCACTTCAACTTGAACTAAATGAAAATGAGAACTAAGTGAAATAAACGAAGTTTAACTTGTATTCTATGAAAGTTCTGTTTCATTCCAATTCACATAAATGTTGTTTAGTATTCTTTGCTTTAGTTATCGATAATAACACTGGCTTCGGAGAAGTGTGATCTTATCTCATTACTATACCATCTTAGTATTTATTAATCGTTTTTATTTTTGTTTTTATATTAAAATTTTTAGTTTAAGTTTTAGTCATTTTGTTGTTCGATTTAGTCACTTTTATTGCTTTTTTAATATTTTTATTTTATTTCTGTTAATGTTCCATTTATTGCAATTAATGCAAATGTTTTCTTTGAGTATTTATAGTTTTGATAACGCTGGCTCAGGACAGTGTTATTTTAGTATCATTCCTATACTGTCTTAGTATTTACTTATATTTTGCATTAGTTTTCATGTTAATATAATTTTTTATTGTTATTTTAGTTAGTTTTAGTAAATTTGTTTGTCGTAGTATTTACTAAAAATTTTGCATAGTTTTTTTTCTATTTTAATTAAACATTTTTGTAAATTTGTTTGTCTTAGTTCTTATTTATATTTTGCATTAGTTTCCATTTTTTGAATTTTTTAATTTTAGTTCAAGTTTTAGACTTTTATTGTGTTGTGTTTGATTTTGTCAATCACGTTTTTATTTTGTTATTTTAGTACTTTTAATAAAAATGAGAAAAGTTGTCTCTGCAACTAACTAATGTTTAATATTTTCTAATGTTATATCTGTAAATTGAAGTTATTTGTATCTTTAGTTCTATTTAACGATAAGAACACTGGATGAGGAGTTCAGACGCACATATAAACCCCACAGACACACACTGAAGGAGGAACACGAGCCACATCTACAGAAGATCATGTTTCCACTAACAGAAGCAGTGTGAAGACGTCTTACCCTCTGAGACTTGTGCTGCAGCTCCTTCCTCTCCAGTCTGAGGGAACTCAACGCTTTATCCTTCTCTTTCTCCATGTCCTCCAGCTGCTTCTCCAGCTGCTGGACTCGTTCCTGCGAGACAAGATCGTTCAGAGGTTTCGAGCGTGAACAGAAGCCACACGTTCAGCAGTGATCTTCAGTCTGGTCTGGTTTGTGTGGCACTGATGTATGATGTGCTCAGAGAGACTCAGGGTCAGAGATCTGTCATCCAGAGCAGCTGAGCCAATGAGATCCGCACACAGTGTGCCTCAACTACATTACACTCAGTACACACTGCACACTACACACTGCATACTACATACTACACACTACACACTGCATACTACATACTACACACTGCATACTACATACTACACACTGCATACTACACACTGCACACTGCACACTACACACTGCACACTACACACTGCATACTACATACTACACACTGCACATTACATACTGCACACTACACACTGCTTACTACACACTGCACACTACATACTATACACTACACACTGCTTACTACACACTACACACTGCACACTACATACTATACACTACACACTGCTTACTACACACTACACACTGCACACTACATACTATACACTGCATACTAAACACTGTACACTACACACTGCACACTACACACTACATACTATACACTGCATACTAAACACTGTACACTACACACTGCATATTACACACTAAACAGTACACACTGCACACTACACACTGCATACTAAACACTGCATACTAAACAGTACATACTACACATTACACACTAGACACTACATACTACATACTAAACAGTACATACTACACACTACACACTAGACACTGCACACTACACACTAGGGTAGGCAAGTTTATTTATATAGCACATTTCGTACACAATGGTAATTCAAAGTGCTTTACATAAAAGAAGGTAAAATAAACAAAAAAATAAATACAAATAAAACAAGCAATTTTAAAACTTTGAAAATGATAAAAAATTGACTTATTTAAAATGAATTTAAGAACAGTTAGAAATAGAAAATACACTGTAATATGTTTGGACATTGCACAGTGCTCATTCTACAAATGCACAGCTAAACAGATGAGTTTTGAGTCTAGATTTAAATGTGACTAGTGTTTTAGCACATCTGGTCTCTTCTGCGGGCAGCATAGTAACTAAAGGAGGACTCCCCTTGTTTTGTGTGAACCCTTGGTATTTAATAATTTGTCTTTGCAACTAACTCCTTTTTTATATTTTAATAAAAATCCTTATCTTTATTCACAAGGTAAAGAGTATTCTGTGTAAGGCTGCAGCTATCGACTATTTTAGTGATCAAGTATTCTACGGATTTTTCTATTGATTAATCAGATAAGAAGTCATTTTTCTTTATTTAAGAACAATACTTTCCTCTTTAGAAAAATTGACATTAATATTGCTGAAATTGCATACATTAATAACCGTGGAAACGAAATCCATTTAATGCATTTAATTGCCAAATTACATTAAAAATGCAAATACAAATATATAAATAAAAAAATAATTAAATAATAATATAAATAAACTAAATAAAAATCAAAAATCAATTCACTTTATAAAAAAATAAAACAAAAAACAAAAAAACAGTAAACAGCACAAACTAAAACTGAGACATAAATCAAAATAATAATAATACCTAAATATTGCATTCCTGTCATGCAACTTAACTTTCAAGTTTGAGCCAAACTAAAGCTGAAGCATGACGCAAGCCTTCTGTCTTCTAGCAAGGCTTTGTGGCTTTCAGTGGACAGGAACATAACTTGGAACAAGAACTAGAGTCTAAACACATGTTTCTGCAACATGAAATTAGAGTTATTTGGAGAATAAACCCTCTTAAATGTTTCTTTATGTACTGGTCTGTGTGTGTGTGTGTGTGTGTGTCACAGAGAGAGAACGAGACATTCTCTCTCTCTCTCTCTCTCTCTCTGTTTTTAATACAATTAGTTTGTTTACTGCATCATGTGACTGTGTTTGGTGTGTCAGCAATACTTCTGCTCACGCTCAGTGCTGCATAACATACTGATGACATAACAGCCAATGAGAGGCCAGTGTGAGCGACACAACAGCCAATGAGAGTGACCTATTTGGGAAATAACGATGTGTAATAAAGACCCACTAAATTCCTTTCAGAAAAAGAATTTCACAACTGTGATTTGGACAGATGTGTGCATATAAAGTGAAGTACTAACAAACATAGACTTTAAGCAAATGAAGTGAAGAGCATTCAACAAATCCTTCTAGAGAGGAGTGTAAAACATGTGAATGATGCTAGTTAAACCGGACCGTTTCCTCTCACCTGAGAAGCATTGCGTGTGTGCTGTACTCTGGTTATCTCTCTTTCGATGACCGTTTCTGTTTCTCCGTCCTCTCCTTCTCGCTCCTCTTCCACTCCGCTCTCCAGCTCCAGGATGTGGAACTCCATGTCTTCAAACGCTCGCACTGTGACCTCCAGCGCATCCTTCTCCTGGAAACCAAACACATGCTTGAAAAACTTAAAAAAATAAGAAATATTATTCCAATATGAATGCTTTTGCTGTACTTTGGATCAAATAAATGCAGGATTGGTGAGCATTACAGACTTCTTTAAAAAACATGAAAAATCCTAATGTTTTCATTGTATAACTATATTTATGAGACTATCTCATCCGTCAGAGGTGGATATGACAGTCCACTCTCAGGAAATGAAACACCTAATGATTGCCTCATTAAACAGCAGTGTTGGTGTTCACCTGTTGCAGTCGAAGCAGAAGCTGCTCTCGCTGGTCTTCTGGCTGCGAGGGAATCTGTTTCTCCATCTCCTCACACCTCCTCTTCACCTCCTCCACCTTCAGACGCTGCTCCTCCAGCTGAACTCGCTCCTGAAGGACAGCATGTCTTCAGCTCAAACACTAATCATTAGGGATGCACGATACTGGATTTTTCCCAATATCCGATATGCAGATATTTTGTAACTAATTTTTCACTATATCCGATATTTTGCACCTCATTTTTCCCTAGATCCGATATTTTGCACCTCATTTTTCCCTATAACCGATATTTTGCACCTCATTTTTCCCTATATCCGATATTTTGCACCTCATTTTTCCCTATATCCCATATTTTGCACCTCATTTTTCCCTAGATCCGATATTTTGCACCTCATTTTTCCCTAGATCCGATATTTTGCACCTCATTTTTCCCTGTATCCGATATTTTGCAACTCATTCATCCCTATAACCGATATTTTTCATCTAATTTTTCCCAATTTCCGATATTTTGGCCGATATGCTTATATTTTGCACTTCAATTTTTCCCAATATCCGATATGCCGATATTTTTCACCAAATTTTCCCAATATCCGATATTTTGCACCTCACTTTTCCCGATATGCCGATATTTTGCAAATCATTTTGGCTGATATCTGATATATTTCCTTTTAATTGAAAAGACACCAAGTCTCTCCTGAGTGGAAATTATAATCAAATTATTTGTAATTATGGTTACTTTTTTCAAGAGCAATTTTTTTTAACTAAACAATAATGAAGTTATTTGAACTATAAATAAACTACATATCAATCGCAGCACATTTCCCCTCAGAATGATGCAGTAGTAACCTTTACATTCACACACCCCAAACCCATTCTGCTCTGCATTCTCAGTTTAAAGGCAGTAATCCAAAACAGTGAATCCATTCAGGCAAAGTTTTCTTCAAGAATGAGACTCACCCTGAGCACATGTGAGTTAATGTATTCCTCTTATAGACAAGACACATTGGGATAATTTTTCATACCGTGCTGATGCCGATATATTCTGATATCAGTCTGATAATAACCCTACAGTAATCATGCATCAGAAAGCTGAACAGATCAGATGCAGACCTTGTGTCCGATGGTCAAGCGCTGGCTCTTCCGCTGCCTGTCCTTCTCCTGCAGAACCTGCAGCTGCTCTGTGTATCTGCGCAGACGCTCCTGCTCCGTCTGCAGCTCCCCGCGCAGCAGAGCCACCTCCAGCTGCAGCTGCACCACAAAACACTCCTTTACATCACATCACACAGCCGTTTGATGTTTCACCAAAACAAGAAGTATCATACAAAAGCATCAGTTGCACACCAAAAAACAAGCATGGATCAATTACCTTTTCATTTACAGAAAATAAATCTACTACAGTGCTAATGGCTGTCAGATTGTGAAGATTATAAAATACAGGCCAAAGATGTGTCCTTTTTAAAAGAGAGAAATTCTGGATTTTCCTTTTTTTATTGAAGAAAAAAAAAGATTATATATATATATATAAATTATTATAAAATACATTTGAATCTTGTCTGTTATCGTCAATGATATTGCATGTTAATAGAGTCACAGTTAGTGTTTAATGATGTCGGCAGCGTCTCATCTTAGTCATGTTTTTCATCATAGTTCTCGTTACTCACCTCAATCTTTAGCTCCTCCCTCTGCTGGTCGAGCTCTGTGATTCGCTGCTGCAGCATGGAGGGTGATGTCAGCGAGACTCCGCCTCCCTGTTTGACTCGATGCTGGTTAAGCACAGAGCGAGAGATGAGTGCGGTCGATCCGCTGGACTGGTTATGAGAGGAAAGCGTGTATTTACCCGTTCGCTCTCTGTGCTGCTGCCCTCTGTGTCTGACTCCGCCCCCGAGGAGGCGGGGCTCTGCTCCACTCTCATGATCCACGGTGATCTCCGGACCGGGTCCCATTGACTCTTCTGCGTCTCCATATTGTGTCTGGGCATGTCTGATTGCACAGGAGTGGAGACCGGTTACAGTAATTCAATCCGGCTCCAGGGAGGCAGTAAACAGGGGTCAAATGACAGATGCTCAAACTAACATGCACTGAACACGGTAAAAGTGAAATCCTGATGGGTAAACAGAGTATAATCTGTTCTAGAGGTTGCTTTCTTAAATTAAAGAGCAAAAAATTTTGCACAACAGCCATTAATTCACAGGTAAAATCAAATGTGTTACAGAAATGCTCAACACTGGCATTTTAATCTAAATTATTACTATTTAAATATTTATAACATTATTTAATTGCTAAGTAAAACAATAATTATCATTGTCTGTTTAAAAAAAAAAAAAATATTTTTAAATATTGCTATTAAAAACTAAAAATGTAAGTTAAACAATTAAGTAAATTTTAAAAACAGTTTATTTCAAATAATACACACTTTTAAATAATTTATTAACTTTAACTTAAAAGGCAAATCTATTAATAATTTAATTATTAAAATATTATATATGTGTTTGTGTGATTTCAATCTAAATCTAAATGATTAAAATTAATATTTAATTTTCTGCTGGAGTATAATAATAATTATCATTGTGCCAAAAGGCAGAAAATGTAAACAATTTAGTATTAAAGTATTTATTGACTGTAAATATCTAAAAATGTAACATCAATATTAGCAAATAAAAAAAATAACAAGTAATTAATTATTTAATTATAGTGTAGTAGCGTAATTAAAAAAAAATTTTTTATATCGATATCTATATATATGCTTTTTTTAGCTTAGCTATATAAATATATATATTTAATTAAATTATTATAATTTATTTATATATATTTTAATTTGTATTGGCTATAGAACACTTAAAAATCAGGTATAATTAAGCAGTACTGGTCAATATCATCTAGTAAAAATCAAAGTGGGACAGAGAGCGATAGGAAGGCCACAGGAAAGGCAGTGAAGATGAAAGCAGGATGACAGACAGTAGATCAATAGCACTGCTTCTTCTCCAGCAGGTGTTTACACACATCAAGGCCAGTGTGAATGACTCTGACTCCGAGTGTGGGAACAGACTCCGAAGCGTTCCCAGATCTGTCCGTCACACCGGCCCGGCCTTATTAGGACTCGCAGCACACAGATAAATATAAAACTCCAACACACCGGAGGAAGTGGCTTCTGAAATGTCACAGACCGGTTTCATATTTCCACAGAGAGAGAGAGATTGAGTCTGTTCCCAGAATAACCACAGCCTCTCTGAACACACACACACACATACACACACACAATAGCTTGTTTAAACAGAAGGCCTTCATGACAAAAGCAGGTCTCATTGTGTGTGTATTTACTACATGTACCGTTGATCAAAACTAGACCTGGCAGGTTCTAACTAACAGCTAAACCCTGATGAGATGACAAACAAAACAGACTTGTTCCTCCAATACGACATCTCTGCAAAGATACGTGCGATGCTCATACAATATATTAAAATTACATTTATATAAAATTATATAACATCTGCTATTTGTCTATTAGAGGGCGTCTTAGAAAAAAGCTTAATATAAAATAAATATTTAAAAAATATTATATCAAATTTGATCTGCTCTTTGGCTAAAAGTATGCAGTAAAATATATAAAAGTATAAAGTACAATATAAAAATAAAATAATAATAATTGCATTTGCATCTTTGGCTCTTTTTAGAAGGAAGCATAATATAAAATAAATAAATAACACATATAAAATAATATAAATCCTCTTTGTAGGTGTTTGGCTAAAAGAAGCCATCGCAGAAGACAGCATAATATAACATATAAATATTACATAATAAAATAAAATATTTTCTACTCTTTGGCTAAAATAAGGTCTTAAATAAATAAAAAAATATTTTTACATTTATAATATATAATATAAAATATAATATAATATTATAATAATATATAAAATAATGTAAAATACATTTTATCCGTTTTCTTAGAAGGTATAATGTACAATTTAAAAATTAAATAGTAAAATAAATATTTTCCGCTCTTTGGCTAAAATAAGGTTTTAAATAAATATTGAATTTAATTTTATATTTAAATATTTAATTTAAATATACACATATGTAATAAAAATATGACAATATATATAATAATGTAAAATAAATGTTATCCGTTTTTGGCTATAAAAGAAAGTGTCTTAGAAGGCAGCATAATATACAATATAAATATTAAATATTAATTTGTCTAAAATAAGGTCTTAAATTAATATTTAATTTAATTTTATATTTAAATGTACTTCATTTAAATATAAACATATGTAATAATATATATATATATATATATATATATATATAAAATAATTAAATGTTTTATCTGTTCTTTGGCTATAAAAGAAAGTGTCTTAGAAGGCAGCATGATATAAATTATAAATATTAAATAATAAAGTAAAATATTTTCTGCTCTTTGGCTAAAATAAGTTCTTAAATAAATAAATATTTAATTTTATTTAATATTTAAATATATTTAATTTAAATATAAACATGTAATAAATTATATAATATATATAAAAATATATAAAATAATGTAATGTTTCATATGTTCTATGGATATAAAAGAAAGTGTCTCAGAAGGCAGCATAAAATAATACAAATATCAAATAATTGTGTATAAATAAAATAAAAATAATAGAAATTTTGATTTGCTCTACAGCTAAACGCTAAGTTTCTTAGAAGTCAGCATAACAAATAATGCAGCCTAAATAGACAGCTCCCTGGGTGTTAGTGAAGCAGGAAGTGCACTTAAACAAGTGTGTAAACACTAGTTAGGTTCCCTAAAGCCATCTAATGTGCTGTTTATGTGGACACAGAGCGTCCAGCAGTGATAGTGAAACTGCAGATGTGAACGCTCCGCTCACTTTAAACACTGGAAAGACCGGAGGGACAGAAACACAGTAATTACAGAGGAGTGTCAGATAAACATCAGCTCCTGATCATTACTAACAGCATTCCCTCACAGATGCTCACCCGCCATTCCTAGGAAAACGCCTCAGAATTATGGGATTACCATGGTATTTGTTCAGTGTATTCCCAATCACTTTACAGAATTACATGATACTGTCATCATCATTTACATGGACCTACTATACTATACTATAATATTACCACGGTATCTACAGAATACTACGGTAAAAGACCAAATAACATGACTTTACAATTGTACATGATGACAATGATCATCTACATGACGGTATTTACAATAAAATAAAAATAAAGTCAAACGGAGCTACAAATATAATCATCCTAAAATTTTATAGGAAGCTATCTATAAAAAAAGAAAAAGAAAAAAAAAAAACCATCATGTATGGAGACTCAATTTCTAACATGAAATATTAATACTATAAATATGTCTAAAATATTATTTGGGAAAAAGTGCATTTCTGTATAGTTTTTGACTACACTTTACAGTTACATATTATTTATAGAACTCTATTTTTATTTGAGCCATTTTTATTTATTTTAATCAAATTATTTATTAGTTTAATTGTGATTTAAAGTTATTTAAAAAGATAATTTATTTTATAATTATACAAATTTTTTATTAATTATTTATAATTTTTAAAAATTATATAAAATATTTATAATAATTTTTTTTTCAGCTAATGTGATGTATAGTATACAAAAATAAAGTGAACACTTGTGTAACAATATTTAATCTTTAAATGCCCTAAAATGTGAAAACTGTCACATTGTACTAAATCATCATTCTACATCTTTTCACTTGGTTTTAAACTTTAAAGGAAAAAAGGTAAATATTCCCAAAATGAAGGTATTATCATATTATTTCTCCAGCAGTATTTCAAGCAACCTCAATACTCTTGTGGTAAATGAACAGAATACTACGGTACTACTACTAATATTGTGTTACACTGAGAATGTGTAGTATTTACTATTCAACTATTTTTGCAGAAATTGCAGTAATTTTCCCAAATAATTAGAAGAAATGGCTCGTAACACAGAATTAAACAGCATCTCACCTGTGTGCAGCATTCCTCAAACTAAGCTGAAGAAACACACTCGTTTAGCACGCCTCGTTATTATAATTACACTCTCCAGCCGGTCAGATCCGCTCCAGCGCAACAGTATTACTGTGATTCTGGGGTGTACAGTCTTTCTGAGGCCACACATCTACACACATCACCAGCAGAAAATATAAAAGGCAGTCTTATATTTAAATCTACCGTATAAAGACCCATTTTACACTCTGAAATATTCATTTCGTAAATATTATTAGAATTTTTTTTTTTATTAATATAATAACATTATTCTATTTACTATAATATGTATTATTTATTTTAATTTTAGTTATATTAATTATTATTTTAGTAATTTTCTAACATTTTTATGTAATTTACTGAAGATTTATTTTAATTAAATTGCTAATTTAATTAAACAAAAATTTAAACGTTTTTTTTATAATTTGTATATTATTTAGTTATTTTAGACGTATTTTAATATATATTTTATCTATGTAATACACATTTATTTTAAACAGATTACATGCATTTAATTTTTTGTTGCATTTCTTACACTGTTTTTCTCTAAAATGACTGACAGCTGACATAATGCTAACCCTAATTTATTTTTATATTTATTTATTATTTAATTTAAATCCAAATACATGAGTTTGCTAGATTGTAATTTTTAATTCTTGATTTAGATTGGGGTTTTTTTCTGTTAAAAAGTAACTGATGCCTGACATGATGCTAACCATAACCTGATTTATTTAACCAAATTTTAAATATGTTTACATCTACTTTTATCTTTCAATTTTACTGTTTCATTTCATTAATAAAAAACAAATAAACTCTATATATATATATATATATATATATATATATATATATATATATATATATATATATATATGTGTGTGTGTATAAACAGTTGTTGTTTTTTCTCTGAAGTGATTGACAGCTGATATAATGCTGGTTTATACATAACAATGACATCAAATATGATTTATACAAATGTAGTGAACACTTAAAGTTACGTAATATTTACAGTAAATCCACTAAACATCCATCACTAAAGCTGTTGGCAGATAAACTGACGCAGTAAACACATTTTAATTAACTTTCAGAGTAAACTACCGTAGTCTCATTAATCATAACTGGTTTAGTTTGATATTTACAATGTTTTTAATAACGACTACGTTAAATCATTAAAGTGTTTTTATTTACTTAAGTATTTCACTATTATAAACCGTCTCTAGAGTTTAAACCGAGCAAGTTTAGTCAAGGTTAGTTACCGGTAGTTTAGCTTCAGAAGGCGGGGTTTAGTAGCTGTCAATCATCTCTGTCAATCAATCACTTCAGTCAAGAATTAAAATATCTGATTCTGAACAAGAGTTAAATACTTTTACATGATTCCCGCGGAAGCGTGCGGTTAATCGCGTCGCTGTCGCTCTAATCAGCGCGTCTGGTTTATCGATAAACTGATAAACGTTCCGATCATAACTTACCTGAGAAGAACTTCCGCTTCAAATCCGCCAACGGTCCTGGAGTCTGATGACGACACAATAACGAGAAATAAACTCCAGAGCGGCTTTAAACGGGCTTTTCATGTGAAGTGATACCAGCGGGATTTCCAACTTTCACTCAGTAGTGTGTGTGTGTGAGAGAGAGAGAGAAAGAGAGAGAGAGTGTGTTTGTGTCACAGTGGCCGCGTCTCAATCTCTATAGCCCCTCCTACACAGACAGCGTGTGGGCGGCGCGCTGGAGCCAGCGTCAGGATCACGTGACGCTCTAGCACGCTGTCTACACAGGGCGCCAGACTAGGATTTAAAACACAGCCCGGTACACAGGTTCTCTAAATATAACATAAAAAACCCCTCGTAGATTTATTGTGGCTTTAAGTAATATTTTCAATCAGATTTTTTTCATTTTTTAACAGTTTTTGTATTCTATATAGTAAAAAAAATTCAATAATAATTTCACGATTTTTTAAATGTTTTTTTTTTTTTTTTTTAGTTTTAGTATATCAAAATTAAACTCAGTTAAAAATATTTTCTTTGCAAATAGCTGAAATAAAAAGGTTTTGGCAGGCTATTTTATTTCAGTCAACGTTTCAGGTAATGAAAGTGTTTTTAGTTTCAGTTTTAGTTAACTATAATAACACACGCACACAAACACACACGCAATATTATATTTTTAAATGAGACAATTCTTTGATGGATAATGACATGAAAGGAAAGGGAATAAAAAAAACAATTATCTCTAATTATCTTTATTCAAATGAAAAAAATCTGTCTGATAATTGCAATAATTAAAAAAAATCAGGCAATGAGCTAAATCGTTATTTTATTATATTATTGTATAAACAACCAGGTTCATTAGCTGTGTTTGACCTCATGTACCTTAAGGGTTTTTAAGAGGAATGACCCTTAGCTGCTGCTCAGTTCACTTCTGAGGGATTGACCGGAACCATGTGATTTTCACATCTAGTGCACTCATAAATCTGCAGAAGTGAGTCACTTAAAACAGAGCCGAGGCTGAACACTGAACATTTATTACATTTTGAGGAAATCAATTGATCAATCAATCAATTAGAAACCAAGACTTACTCTTAATCAGTAAATCTGAAGATATTTGTACTGAAAAACATGACAAAAACACTTAATAATCTTTATTAAGTTTTCTTATTAACTATTACTGTCACAGTACAAGATCTGTAGCACTTTCAAACTTACAAATAAATTCTATGATTACGAAATATTCTTAAAAAACAAGCACAAGCACAAAAGTAAATGCATTGTTCTTTATGAATCTTGTATTGGAAGACAAGCGTATGAATCGTGTTTGCAGTGCACCAGTGCTGATGACATCACACTCCTGTCCTTGATCTTCTGTAGTAAAAGCTTTAGGTCTAAAATTCAAGACGACAGAAACTCCGAGATCATCATTAGCACGTGAATGAAGCAGTGAAGATCGGATCAGAGACTTGTGCTGATAAAAGCATGGACTTCCAGGACATTTCACTTGCAAATCAAGCTGGTTTTTCTCGTCCGTCCTGACGGTGAAGACATTTGTAGAAATGCAACACTGAGAAACATCAAAAAGAAGCCCAAAAGAGGCGAAAAACTGACCAACATTTATTAAAAACAGATTAAATGGAGACTTCTCTTACCAAATATATGATTAGATGCATTTCACATTACAAGAGCACTTGATCATTTAAAGCTGAAAGAGCACTTGATCATCATTACTCCAAGCGTGATATTATACACAGATTTAGTAAAGTATTTAATAAAATCCCAACATATTCTTAAACAGTGTTTTTTGTTCTGGTTTATGCATTAACCCTGAATCGAATATCAAATATCATCACTGCATGAAGTTTTAACATCGATAAAATTACAACCATTTGATTAACGTCAGCTTTGTTCGTCCACGTTCAGACGTCATGAAGTCCACACACCAGGTTCGCAGGCACCGATATATCTGTGGATTCAAAGATACACAGTGACGACATCAGATAATAATAATAATTATAAGAGGTTTTATTTATACAGCGCCTTTTTAAAACCCAAGTACAAATATAGAGTCACATGATCGACCGAATAAAGCAGACGGAGATCACCTCACTCTTAAAAATAAAGCTGCTTCATGAGAAGAAGGTTCTTCGGATCGTAGAAAGACGGTTCTTTGAGGAACCGAAAGAGTAAGTCATGAACAGCAGAAGCGTGGGATCTACCGAAGCTCAGGATGAGCAACACGACACACCCCGACGAACCTGAGCAGACGACATGTTCTCACTCATCCTGCGATTAGAACACATCCCCAAACGCTGAGAAACACATCGTTCACTCGCGGTGAACCTGTGCCACACTAAACTAGAACGGGTTCGACTCGCTCTCACGTGTGCACGCCAAAAACAACACGCTGATCTGAGAGAAACACAACACATTCAGAATAAAAGTGATAAAGGATTGGTGTCTGTAGCACCGGTGTGAAATAACACTTCTGGTTCCTGTGAAACAGAGACACAAAAGTGCAGCGTCTTCTGCTCACCAAAGCTGTGTTGATTTGATTAAAAATACAGTAAAAATTTTGAAATATTATTGCTATTTAAAATGCAGTTTTCTGTGTGAATCTGTGTTAAAGTGTAATGTATTTCTGTATTTTCAGCATCATTCCTCCAGTCTTCAGTGTCACATGATCTTCAGAAATCAGAATAATATGATGATTTACAAAATAAAAAATAATCAAAGATGCAAAGATGTGACTAAAGAGATTTATAATGTCACAAAAGATTTCTATTTCAAATAAATGCTGTTCATTTTCACTTTCTATTCATCTGTGGATCATGAAAAATAAAATGCATCACGGTTTCCACAGAACTATTAATGTTATCAATAATTGATAATCAGAAATGTTTCTTGAGCAGTAAATCATCATATTATTCTGATTTCTGAAGATCATGTGACACTGAAGACTGGAGGAATGATGCTGAAAATACAGCGGAGCATCACAGAAATACATTACACTTTAACACAGATTCACACAGAAAACTGATGATTTAAATTGTAATAATATTTTAAATTTTACTGTAATTCGATTAAATAAATGCAGAAGAGCAAAAGTGACTGCTGAAAAATCCCAATTATTCCCACACACAATATGTGATTTACACTGCTAGTTCTCTGCAGCGTCCGCAGCAGTGATAAACAGATCCTGTACCTATTTTCTTAGGTTTGGGGAGGTTGAGGTTGTTCATGATGTTCTCAAACTCAGAGAGAGACTTCGTCAGCCGCGGATTGAACTTCTTCTCCTCATCCACGGTGGAGACGGTCTGCCCTGCAGAGACACACAGGAGAATAGATCACACAACCCTATGAGATCATACACACACACACACACACACACACAGAGACACACACACACCACACACACACACACACACACACACACACACACACACACACACAGAGAGAGAGAGACACACAGACACACACACAGAGACACACACACACACACACACACAGATACACACCACTCACAGAGAGAGAGAGAGACACACACACACACACACACAGAGAGAGAGACACACACACACACACACACACACACACAGAGAGAGAGACACACACACACACACACACACACACAGAGACACACACACACACTCACACACACACACACACACACACACACACACACACACAGAGACACAGAGACACACACACACACACACACACACAGAGACACACACACCACACACACACACACACACACACACACACACCACACACACACACACACAGAGACACACACACACACACACACACACACACTCACACACACACACACACACACACAGAGACACAGAGACACACACAAACACCACACACACACAGAGACACAGAGACACACACACCACACACACACCACACACACACACACACACACACACACACACAGAGACACACACACACACACACACTCACTCACACTCACTCACACAGAAACACACACACAAACACACACACACGCACACACAGAGACACAGAGACACACACACTCACACACACACACACACACACAGAGACACAGAGACACTCACACACACACACATAGAGACACAGAGACACACACACCACACACACACACACTCACACTCACTCACACAGAGACACACACACAAACACACACACACGCACACAGAGAGACACATAGAGACACACACACACACACAGGGACACACACACACAATAATAACACAATAATTCTTCCATGTGTTCGGTTTAATATTTAACCTTTGTTTGCCAAAAAGTTTTTCATTTCATTAAAAGAAAAATGTATGTTTTATGCCTGCATTTGAAAATTAAAATACACAATTTCTGCCACAGAGTTATTTGAAACATTTTACGAAGTTGAATAGTTTTTTATGTATTTAAATAACGAGGCATGCTTCAGCAGAATTTGGTAGCAATGAAACAGAAAAAATAAAATATTTCATAGGACTTATTAAACTTTTAATAAATTGATATTAAATTGTATAATTTTCATGCTTTAAAACAATTAGACACGTTTTGTGATTGCTACAATTTAATTAAATCATTGAAAAGGAGTCCAGAAAAAAAAAAAAGAAAAAAAAAATTGAATTTGGGAAGAAGAAATAAAACAGATTTGATAGGGCCCTAGATGCTAGTAACCTCACTAAGTAGTCGAACAGTGTACCGCGGTAAATGAGGAGTGTCATCTCGTACCCTTGTAGTCGTGAGCAGGGTAAATGAAGCAGTGTCCCGGCAGACTGAAGATCTTCTTATGGACAGACTCATACAGTTTCTGAGGACTACCTGAAGGAAGACAGGTGCAGAGCGTTACTGTGGCGCCATCATGTGGACATCTGAAGTACTACAACAACAACTAAATACAGAAACGCTACAAGCAGCCATCAGTGCTGGATGATGTAGATATTAAAATATTAATATATTACAGCTTCAGAGATTTTATTCTGCTTTTTGATTTTTGTAATGCACTTTCTAAACAGATCATCATTTGACTAGTTTCACAATAAGGGCAGGTAAATATTGCCATTTATGACTGTGTGTGGTTATATTGGTGCATAGAAATGTACGAGATTGAATCTCACTCTTCCTTGTTTTGTTTTAGTGAAATATAGTGTGAATTCCTACATTATTTTTCTTGCACTGAATTATTTTTGATGCACTGACTGTTATTCTAAAAGCTAGAACTGCACTCGTCTGAGTCGCTACGGTCCTCGGCGGTGTGTGTGTGTGTGTGTGTGTGTGTTCGGACCTTGCTGGAAGTCCGTGCGTCCGCAGCCGCGGATGAGCAGAGCGTCGCCGGTGAAGGCCATGCGCTCGTCTTCAGAGATGTACGTCACGCATCCGTCTGTGTGTCCCGGCGTCTCTCGCACCGTCAGACTCTGAAATAAGAGTCATATTCAGCACTTGATTCATTACAGGACTCAACACTGTAAACCATCAGCAGGGCCAGTAACAGACTACAAGAAAGACCTTCGTGATGTTTAACAGTGCTGTTATCAGATGATCAGAGTCAGAGAGAATCACGCTCATGATCTTATTTTTCAGTTAGTCTGGATTCAAGATTTACTGCAATAGTACATTCAGTTTTAGATTATATTAGTGCTGTCAAATAATTAATTGTATCCAAAATATGTTTCTGTAAACATAATATATGTGTGCTGAGTTTATTGATTATGCATATATAAATACACACACACACACACACATAGCATATATTTTGAAAATATTTAAATGCATTTAGATGCATATATTTATATTATATATAAATATATTTAATACAGTATATAAACGTAACATAGTAATCTTAAATATATATGTGCATGTGTGTGTATTTATAATACATAATAAATATACACAGCACACCACCATATATATATATTTTTTTAAACAATCATTTAATTGTTTGACAGGACTAATATTTATATATTACATTATATAATATTTCTATTTATATTTAATGTTAATATACTGACTGCAAATGACCAAAGCTTATTTTTAAATAGCATGGATTTTAAAATGTACTGTATTGCATTGCACTGATCACTTTATTATATATTTATTAACCCTATTTATTATTAATATACTAACTGTAAATGAGCTTATTTTTTTAACCACATTTATAATGTATTACATTTTAAATGATTTTATTTTATATATTTTTAGATTATATATAATTATATTTATTTGTTTATATTGAATATAAATAAACTCTCAGTCATGATCTTGTTTTTGTAGTGTGGATTCTGAAATGCATTGCATTGCTTTGATTAATTGCAATATTAAAATATTATTTTTTTATATACTTTATTACATATTTTGTATTTATTATATTTTTGACATTTATATTTAATATTAATAAACTGATTGTAATTGACCCAGTCATGATCTTGTTTTTGAATCAATGTGGCCTGATCACGTCCAATATTAAATTATATAAAATAAAAAAATTATATATTTGTTTTATTTAATTTTTTTTACATTCGACCAGGTCACAAGCTTGTTTTTTAATACTTCATATATTTTTTTACATTTTGCATTGCCCTGGTCACTTGCAATATTATATTGTATATAATATATTTTGTTGTATTTATTTTTAGATTATATTTATTCATATTAATTTGTATTATATATTGATATATTTAATTTAAATAAACTGACTGTAAACGACCCAGTCATGAACTTGTTTTTAAATGTGTTGATTTTAAGTTTATTGCATTGCTCTAATCACATGCAATACTGAATTATATTATTCTAGTTGTTTATATCTAAAACAATGATTTGAGGTGCGTGCTCGTACGTGTCTGCCGAAGCTGATGCGGTCTCCCTCCGACAGCTGGATGTCAGCAGCGGCTCCGCTGTGTTTGGAGATGGCACTCTTCAGACCAAACACCTTCTTCTTCAGGAGTCCGGTGCCAGTGATGTGATCGGCGTGACAGTGAGTGTTCACTGCAGAGAACAAGCCTTCATCATCATCATCATCATTACGGGCTGCACGATGTATCCAAATTGCATGGGCGTGCAATACCTGAATCATTTTATTAAAAGGCTACTTAAATTAAATCGTTGCAAAAGGTCAAAGTTTTAGTGCATATAGCACACACACGCACACACACACACACTCTCCCTCTCACACTCACACACACACACACCGGAGACATGTCTTAAAGGGACAGGAGCCTATAAACACATGCTGCTGAAAGTGTCACTTATATTAATCTTTAACAAAGATTATTATTATTCAGACAGTGAACACAATGCAGTGTTATTTTACACTGAATCAGTACATGTCTGTAACTGAATACTACTGGTATTTGATCTCTGCTTGTAAATAGTGTATTTCTTCCTTTTTTACTGACTGTTCACTTGTCTTTAATCATGTTTGAACTTTCTCAGTCTGTAGTTTTTGCTGTGGTTTATGAAGAAGTACTTAAAGTGTATGGAAAGGAAAATTACAATGATATAAAATTAGCATCATTCATTCTTTTTTTTTTTTTGTATGTTCACACTGATGTTAAAATGACATTTTCTGATTTGTGACATTACTTTTATGTAATGCTGAAACACTGCTGGTCACTTTCGGAAGATATAGCGATTCTTCCTTTTCCAAGAAAGAATGTGAATGTGTTGAATTACAGATTTTTTATATATATATTAGAATTTTGTACTTAAATATTAGAATTCTATTTGAATTTAAAAGGCATAATTTCAGTTCATTGAGCTAAATATTACTAATGCACATTTATTAAAACAATAAAATAACATGACTATCTTTAAAAAAAGTGCATCATTTTTTTTATAATGTTTATAAACCATATATAATTCATTAAGCTGATTAAACAATTAGAAACAACGCAGAATCATGTGTGTATGTATAGTTTAATACAAAAGACCTGAAAAACGATCACAAAGAGTACTTCTTCTATTTAAAAGCATGAGATGCAGAGCGATGGAGTCTTGTGTGATAGACGTCGCTCTAAAACAGCGGTTCTCAATCTTTTTTTACTCCGAGTTTAATACCCCAAGCCCAGGTTATCTGTTTAAGATGGGAGTAATAAAAGAGATGCTTACAGGCCACTTTGAGCGTCAGGCCCAGTTCATTGATGAGCTTCAGATCTCTGTCCACCGTCTCCAGCACTGGATCGATCAGAACGGCCTCTCGGCTGTCAGCATCCGCCAGCAGGTATGTGTACGTGCTGCTCTCAGACTCGAAGAGCTACAGGAACAACACAACAGAGCCTGGATCAGTCAGCGTGAGTCAGCACTGCACTCATATCTCATATCTGTCATCTGTACACTGCCACTACTGTTCCTGGCAACATACCATAGTAAAACACTGCTCATGTGCTATTACTGACCACAGATATCACTAAATAACACACACACGCACACATATATATAGACCTATTCTGTTTGATTGTATGGTTTAACAGCAGTAACAGTGGCTGTAGTAACAGACTGGCTCTAAATGTTGCGTTGATACATTTGTAACAGACTGTCACTCACAGAAAGTCAATAGATGATGTTTCAATGTCATATGCTCGTTTTAGCATTCAGGAATAACAAAAATCTTTTTTGCATTACGTTTTCAGTCGATGTATATACAGTGTGTAGAGAACCACATAAATCCATCACAGCTCAAAGTTCTGTGATAAAAGTTTAACTTTAACTTTTATGTGTCTTTATTGCTTTATATTGCCGGTGTAAGTCCCTCAGATCGTTGTGTATCAGAAGAAGTCTTATATAACCTTGCTTTGGATCTGTTGTTGTTATTCTTCCCAGTGTTTAGCGCTTCCTGAAGGCCATTAAACACACAAACACCCGCGTGTTTTCGCGCCTGTACGGCTCACCTGTCTGAAGAGCGGCGCTCGGGGCTCCATCAGTCCGCTGTAGAGTCTCACTGAGGCGGCTGCGCTGCTCGGCTCGATCCGCAGGGGTTTGCAGCTCCACAGGCGGCTCGCTAAACTCACTGCGGGCTTCAGTCTGTTTAAGAGAGCTGCACTCATTTTACTTCCTTTTCCAGCTCAGACTGGTCTGACGAGTGTCGGTCAGATCTGATCTTTATCTGTATCTTAATGAACTCCGGTGTCACAATGTAACCGCAGACGCGGGAGACACGCCTCTTTCCGCGGACACTGCAGACAACGCGTTATAACACCTCACACGTGACCTACGCATGCATAAAATCGCTTATTTTTTTAGTTAATATTCGGTAGAGACAGTTGTATGGAAGACAACAGCGCCCCGACGCAATGTTTACGAAATTCGACCTTGTCACGGAACTTTGACGTGTCTGCGCATGCGCAGAACGCTCTTGCGTGCGGCGCCACCATGGATGCCACCAGAGAGAAGAGCAGTGCATCTCAAAAGTTACATTTTAAGGTCAAAATCAGAATTTTCATCAATGTCAAAGGTCCGTAACAATTGTTTTTAATAAACATGTATAACATTCAAAATACATTAGCATGTGCAAAAGTGGCACACACTTTTTTTTCCTCTGGTTGATGCTTATATTTAGAAATCAGGGCAGGCCGATTTTCTCTTGTCCCCGTCATCTCATAAAAGATAGTTACATGATAGTAATAGTAATAGTAATAATACATGGCTCAGCACTTAAGCACCTTCTCAAAACAGTTCTGAAGCATGTTTTTTATTAATGTTTGCTGACAGACACGTGTGTTTCCCACAGACTTGCAAATGCAGATTCATTCTCTGCCAGCAGGAGGCGCTGTTATATATCGGTTTCCACGGTAACGGCCGCGATCCAATAACCATAAGCCCTGCGCTCACAAACGCTGCTTTACAGGAAAGACGAGATGAAAATAAAATAGAGCTTTACTGTAGATGGTCTTTAAATATAAATAATTTAATCAGAATTGCGATATAAATCAGAAATGTGATATAATGCAGAATTGGGAGATATATATTAAGAATTGCGAGATATAAATTAGTATAGCAATATAAACTCAGAATTGCGATATAATTCAGAATTGCGAGATATAAATAAGAACTGTGATATAATGCAGAATTTTGAGATATATATTCAGAATTGTGAGATATAAATTCAGAATTGCAATATAAACTCAGAATTGCAATATAATTCAGAATAGCGAGATATAAATCAGAACTGTGATATAATGCAGAATTTTGAGATATATATTCAGAATTGTGAGATATAAATTCAGAATTGCAATATAAACTCAGAATTGCAATATAATTCAGAATAGCGAGATATAAATCAGAACTGTGATATAATGCAGAATTTTGAGATATATATTCAGAATTGTGAGATATAAATTCAGAATTGCGAGATAAAAAATTAAGTATTGCAATATAAACTCAGAATTGCGATATAATTCAGAATAGCGAGATATAAATCAGAATTGTGATATAATGCAGAATTCTGAGATATATATTCAGAATTGCAATATATAAATTAAGAATTGCGATATAACCTCAGAATTGTGATATATAAAGAATTGCGATATAAACTCAGAATTGCGATATAATTCACAATTGTGAGATATAAATCCAGAATTGCGAGATATAAATCAGAACTGTGATATAATGCAGAATTGTGTGATATATAAAATCAGAATTGCAATATATAAATTAAGAATTGCGATATAACCTCAGACTTGCGATATAATGCAGAATTGTAAGGTATAAATCAGAATTGTGAGATATTAATTCAGAATTGTGATATATAAATCAGAATTGCGATATAATGCAGAACTGTGAGATATAAATCAGAACTGTGAGATAAATCAGAATTGCAAAGCATAAATTAGAATTGAGATATAAATTCATAATTGCGAGATTTAAGTCAGAACTCTGAGATATAATCCCTGAATTGTGAGAAAGTCAGAAATTTGAGTTATCTCAGAATTCTGAATAAAAAAGTTGGAATAAAATTTGGCTTCCATTCATGAGCATTCAGTAAATCAGAGACAGATATTGAAAGCCGGATGACTCGAGCGCTCTGAACTCACCTGTGAAGATGCTGGTAAAGGCCTGTAAACCTGCGGCTTTATAAAGATGCCGATGTTCAACAACAATCCACAATCATGAAAGTTCAGAGAGCCTAGAGTCACGCAAGCTCAGAAATATCAACGAGTCTCTGAGGGTCAATTACAACAACACAACAATCCAAACCAGTTACATAGCAACAACAGCACATGCTCATTAATATTCATGAGCTGTCTTCTCCATATTATGTATTGGATGAGATGTTGAACACTTCAGGTCCCAGATCAGTGATGACTGCAGGACTCTGTCCAGAGTTTCCAGATACATGATCAGATTCAGATTAAAGTGTCATGATGATAATGATTTTCAGAAACAGTCAGAGTGAATCAGCTGCATAAACCACATTCCATACATCACCACACGCCCTTCTCCGAGCGTACGTGACTCCAGTCACAGTCTGGTCTCATTTTTATTGCAGCTTTTATTGCACATGATAATGCTCTCTCACAAAGCTTTCAGTTATCAGTCATTAGATTAAAGCCTTTTACAATCTGTGTAATAATAATTAATGACACTGTTTTCAAAAGTGATAGTTCTGTGTGGTGACCTTCGAGAAGGACTCTTCCTTTCAATCCTGAAATCAATTACAGAAATGTTAATGGACTTATTATAAATGCATGCTGACATAACTCAAGGAATGTTCTGGGTTCAGATCAGAGTCTGAGTAAAGAGTGTTGCACATATTTAATTAAAGTTATCCTGCACTGTAAAAATTATATGATCAATAAGCCAAGTCAAAATGTATTTTTCCATTATTTAAACTCATTAAATTATGCAATTTCAACTTTATTTAAGTTACGATTTATAAGTAAGTTTATTATAAATATTATAATTAGTGCTTCCAAATGATGAATCAACATATTTTATATAATGTATTATATATTATGTATATACAAATACACACACACACACACACACGCGCACATACACGCGCACACACACAAGCACACACACACATTATATATAGTTTATAAACATTAATTTAAACATTATGCACTTTTTTCAAAGATAGTCATGTTATTTTATTTCTTTGACTAAACGTGCTCTTGTAATATCTTTTTTCCACCCTAACTAAAATTAATATGAATTTTAATATAATTGGAATATTGATCATATTTAAGTAATTATTAGTTTGAATTTAGTTTTTCAGCTATTTTGACAACCCTGTTAATATTATTTTGCTTGTTTTGATGGTGCTAACCAGCCAGCGGATGTGGTTTATAGAGTTAAATCTGAACCCGTAACACTCTCTGTGATGTGGTGTGTGTTTACACTGATGGTTTGATGAATCCACTGCAGCAGTGAAGTGATTCTGCTGTAAACACCAGGTTTATTGACTCGTCCACATCCTATACCCCAACTCACCACACCAGCCAATCGCCAGTCACCCGCTTCAGTCTGACACACCAGAGGACCCCCGCTGTCTGCCTGAACAAGAGACAAGAGATATGAAAAACACACACACACAAACAAGTTTGTTTTTGTGAAAAGTGGGTTCATCCCATAGGCTTAATGGTTTTTATACTGTACAAAATGTATATTCTATGGCCCTACACCAGGGATAGGCAACTCTGGTCCTGGAGGGCCACTATCCTGCAGAGCAGGGGCGGACTGGCCATCGGGAGCACAGGGACATTTGCCGCTGTGCAGTTGATCAGGCTGACTTGCAATAGGCTGATATGCAACTGCGAATTAATTGATGGTTTTATGAATCTACGAATCAGGCGATCACGGAGTGAAAATGAAACTAAATGACGGTCAGAATTACATTTATATTTACTAGGGATGGGACGGTTTGTATTATTGTAGTAACTTTGTAGTAACTTAATATCACATTTTAATCATGCTGATTTTCGGAGAAAAACTGATATTGCACTCTTCATGTGATATTGATTAACTACATAACATTCTATATAAATATATACATTTTTTAACCCCCATATCTTGAATTTTGTGATCACTCACATGCATTCATAAATGTATTTGAATACACTGAATAATGCACTGACAGAACGCACTCAAAATGCACACGCGCACTAGTATGACTTCATCATGTAACTTTACATTAGCCTAGATGCTTGCACTTTTTAGGCACGATTTGTCTAGTTTTTGAATATACTTCATACTGTTAAAAGGCACATCAGTAAAACAAAAAATACAAGTTACACACTTGGAAAACGTAATTAGAACTAGCTACTAAATTAGTTAAAAATGCCTATCCATAT
Source organism: Carassius gibelio (assembly GCF_023724105.1). Classification (NCBI taxonomy): domain Eukaryota; kingdom Metazoa; phylum Chordata; class Actinopteri; order Cypriniformes; family Cyprinidae; genus Carassius; species Carassius gibelio. The sequence continues at coordinate 31,050,317 of NC_068411.1, read as the reverse complement.
ACAGCTATGATTCGCGAACCCCAAACTGACTCAAATGATTCGCGAACCCACTCTGAACTCCCGAATTGACTCAAATGATTCGCGAACCCCAAACTGACTCAAATGATTTGCGAACCCACTATGAACTCCCGAATTGACTCAAATGATTCGCGATCCCGCTACGAACTCCCGAACTTATTCAAATGATTCGCGACCCCCAAACTGACTCAAATGATTCGGGATCCCACTCCGAACTCCCGAACTGATTCAAATGATTCGCGATCCCCAAACTGACTCAAATGATTCGCGAACACGTTACGAACTACCGAACTGATTCAAATGATTCGTGATCCCCAATCTGAACCAAATGATTCGCGAACCCGCTTTGAACTCCCGATCTGACTCAAATGATTCGCGATCCCACTCCGAACTCCCAAACTGACTCAAATGATTCGCGATCCCACTACGAACTCCCAAACTGATTCAAATGATTCGCGATTCCCAAACTGACTCAAATGATTCGTGATCCCGTTCCGAACTCCCGAACTGATTCAAATGATTTGGGATCCCCAAACTGACTCAAATGATTCGCGAACCTGCTTTGAACTCCCGAACTGACTCAAATGATTCGCGAACCCGCTAAGAACTCCCGAACTGTGAAAAAGTTGAACTGTTCCACCGTAATATTTACATAATCATTTGGCAGATGGACGCTTTCATTCAAAGCGACTTACAATAGATAAAATCTATAAAAAAAAAAAAATATATACACTATAAGTGTGACTGTATATAGACTGCTGTTCTGTTTTGATTCTTGTATGGAGCTTCATGTAGCTGTCATACTCCGTGTAGTAGGATGTCTTGGTTATTTTGTTATTGTGTTATTTTGTTTGTTGTTGTATCTGACTTTTGTCTTTGTTATGTGTTGTGGTATGGTTTATGTGGGGTTGATATGTTATTGTGTAATTTGGTATGCTTTGTTTGTTTTAGATGAGTTTTTTAATTTTTTATTTGTATTTTCTTTTCTTTTCTTCTTTTTACATTTTTAAGTGCTGCCTTTCTTGGCCAGAGACCATTTGAAAAAGATACTATCGTCTCAATATGATTTCCCCTGGTTAAATAAGGAATAATAAATAATAATAATAATAATAATAATAATAAAAAGGGGGTGGACAGTTCAGCTTTTGAGTCAGAGCAGGAACCTTCAGGTAAAGTTTAAGCTATTAGCGAAACTAAACATGCTGGCTATACTCTTAGAAAAATATGTGCTTTTGTGATTTATAAGGTCATCAGTAGTAGGACAGTGATCATTGGGACATACAATTGATGGCTGCATAATTAATACAGATTATTGAAAGTGCTTATTTCATATTGCAGAGAAACTCAATTTGCAGAGTGAGAGAGAGAGGGGGATTCAGGGAAAGATGATAGAGACAGTGAATGCCTTGATACTTCTTGATACTTCATTTGATTATTTTGCCGTTCACAGTCTGAGGATTTAGATTCCCGGTCAGATTCCCGGCCTGAGTTACTGTCCCGGTCCGCCACTGCTGCAGAGTTTAACTCCAACCCTAATTAAACACACCTGAACAAGGCAATCAGTGTTTTCGGGATTACTAGATAGATACAGGCAGGTGAGTTTTTTTTTTTTTTTTACGAAAAATAAAGCCTCAGCAATTGTTGATATTTACCAACACTACAGCAGTAATGACTATGAACTACTTTACTTCTAAAATCGATACTATTAGAGATAAAATTTTAACGATCCAGCCGTCAGCTACAGTATCACATCAGACAGTACACTATAGACCCCCTGAGGAACAGTTCCACTCATTCTCTACTATAGGAGAGGAAGAATTGTATAAACTTGTGAAATAATCTAAACCAACAACATGTATGTTAGACCCTATACCATCTAAGCTCTTAAAAGAGGTGCTTCAAGAAGTCATAGATCCTCTTCTTTCTCATTGTCATTAGGATATGTCCCCAAAACCTTCAAACTGGCTGTTATTAAGCCTCTCATCAAAAAAACACAACTTGACCCCAAAGAACTAGTGATTTATAGACCAATCTCGAATCTCCCTTTTCTGTCCAAGATACTAGAAAAGGTGGTATCCTCACAATTATATTCCTTCTTAGAGAAAAATGGTATCTGTGAGGATTTCCAGTCAGGATTTAGACCGTATCATAGTACTGAGACTGCTCTCCTTAGAGTTACAAATGATCTGCTCTTATCATCTGATCGTGGGTGTATCTCTCTATTAGTTTTATTGGATCTTAGTGCTGCGTTTGACACAATTGACCACAGCATTCTTCTGCATAGACTTGAACACTTTGTTGGCATCAGTGGAAGTGCATTAGCATGGTTTAAATCATACTTATATGACCGCCATCAGTTCGTAGCAGTGAATGAAGATGTATCATATCAATCACAAGTGCAGTATGGAGCACCTCAAGGCTCAGTACTAGGGCCGCTACTCTTCACACTTTATATGTTACTCTTGGGAGATATCATCAGGAAACATGGTGTTAGCTTTCACTGTTATGCTGATGATACTCAGCTCTATATTTCTACATGACCCGGTGCAACACACCAATTTGAAAAAATAATGGAATGCATAGTCAATATAAGGTGTTTTCCTAATGAATGTTGTTCAGTTGCTTTGACGCAATGTATTTTGTTTGAAGCACTATATAAATAAAGGTGACTTGACTTAATACATATCCTTAATCTGTAAAGACTACGTTTATTTGTGTGCACTCACAATAAAATCAAAGCATTGTGCTTTTGTAAAATAATGTAAGCAAACAGGATGTGCTTTCTGCCGTCTGTGAACTTGAGCGTGAAACTCAGAAACTTTGTGTATTCTTGCCTTACAGACATGAAAAATATGTATATAGAGTGAAATGTCTACCTTCAAATGAACCAATTCAAAGGAAAACAGATATTCTCAGATTATGTAATCGTGTGAAAGATTCAAACAGACGCATAACTACTGCGAAGATGACGAGTCAGTGTTGCCTTAAAATGAAAACAAAAAACACTAGTTTATCAATTAATTATTATATCAAGGTTATTACTTTGCCGGTGTGCTGAGGCAAGCTTTATGCATGCGCTTAAGCACTTATTAGACATTGTTGGCAATTACGTAAAGGCTCATTATAATGATTTAAATGGTTTATTAATAAACGTGCAATTAGTCGATTATTGCTACTAGTCGATCAGAAAAATCCTTAGTTGAGGGGATCCATTTCAAGCAAACTGTCCCTTTAATGCATGTGTGTAGCGCTAGACATCTCCGCAGCAGTCACTCGCGTGTCACAGTCACCAAAGTGATTAACTTATTCATGGGAGAAAAATCAAACCACCATCGTCTCTTGAACTCACAGCATCAACACTTTATTATGGGCATGCTCATGACATACACAGTGCGCGGGACATGCACATTTCAATGACGTCACTGCGTAGACTATAACATGGCTTTGCCACTTATACTTATTTATATATGCTTAACAATGTGGATACCTGACAGGAGTCCACTCCTCCCCCCAAAACACCGGCGCAGAGCATTCTGGGAGTGAGCCGTGAGCCGTACACTGTGGGCTGTGAGCAGACGGTCTGATTGATCAGCTGAATCGAAGCCTGTCTCAGGTGTGACATCACAGACCCTGTGAGAGACCAAAGCACACGAATGCATGATGCACCTTCAGGATGCTGTAAACACTCCAGAAGCGCTCTCACCTCCTTCCTTTGTGTGACCCCAGCCAGTCACCCAGCAGGACGATCCCGAAGGGAACGAATCTGTCAGACGGGGCAAACACACGGGTCTAACGCCGTCTAAACCAGAGACAACACAGAGGCACACTGGCAAAGTAAGTCAGAATACACACAGTCTAATTTTAAGATACACACACAAAAAAAGAAAAAAGAAAAATGACATTTCTGATTTTAACAAAAATGAGTTAATCAAGCCCAAGTCTAGTGATCTCAATGCTCCAAATAGTAAATAAGTTCTGTGTCATTTTTGCTTTATAAATTTGTGACTCTATTTGCCAGCACTGGTCACCTTCCTGCCTAATGTGACATCTAAGAGTGAATTCCTGATATGTCATCTATATTGATGAGGTTATTGCATTTGATTAAGATGAGTTTTCTTCATCTCTTCATTAGGTTTGTAGAAATATAGCATTGCATCAGTGTCTCATCAATGAGAATGAGAGTTCAAACAACTGATAAACACATCAGAATAATCCACAGCACTCCAGTCCATCAGTGAACATCTGGAGAAGACAAAACCTGAAACACATCCAGCATTAAGATGATTTTAACTCAAACACATAGAGTCTATAATCCAGAATAACACTTCCTCCAGTGAAAAAGTGTTCTGGTCTGAATCAGGAGAGAAATCTGCACAGATCAAGCAGCGTTTACACAGATCTAAACAGATATGTGAGGAAGTGTTATTATGGATTGTAGACTCTATGTGTTTGAGTTAAAATCATCTTAATGCTGGATGTGTTTCATCTTTTGTCTTCTCCAGATGTTCACTGATGGACTGGAGCGCTGTGGATTATTGAGATGTTTTTATCTGCTGTTTGGACTCTCATTCTGATGGCACCCATTCACTGAAAGTAATACAATGCTACATTTCTCCAAATCTGATGAAGAAGCTCTATCTGCATAATTAGTTTTGTTTAAATTTTGAAGCGTGAACTCACCTCCTATCTCCATCTCTGTCTGTGTGCGCAGCAGACACAGGTCGTAGTCGTGCTTGTCTTTTAGGTATTGTGGGTGCTGGTGTATCTGAAGTGCGTGGTAGCGTTTTCCCTGAAATGGATCCGAGATGTCCACGGTATCAACCACCACGGACCAATCTGACTCTGGCTTCGTGCCATATCTGCCAAACGAGACGAACACAGAGATGAGGGGTGTGAGAATCCCCTCAGTGTCTGTCGTCTCATACTCACCTAATGAAGCAGTGGGCAGCAGTGATGACCCAGCGAGGGCTGATGATGACTCCTCCACACAAGTGTTGGTGCTGATATTGTAAACTGGCCTGCCAAACCCACTGACCCTTCGCAGCCTCCTTACCACCCACAATACGTGACAAAAAAGACCCAGTGTTTATTTCTGCTGAGCAATCTGGGAGACAAAGACCAGGTAAAACGAGTTGCTTTTTACTTACCCCACTGGCAGACCATTATACTTATTATATAATGGTCATTTCATGCTTTTTTTTTTTAGTTTTTTTTTTTTTTTTTTTTTTTTTTTTACAGTGCTTGTTTTCCACCAGGGGACAGAAATTGTCCACTACAGAATGTCACCGGAATATCATCAATACTCTTTTATGTTTTCCCAGAAGAAAAGACAAGTCAATCTAAAAAGCTTATTAAAGATGAACTGATATTGTTTATCATAACATTGGCATATTAAGTGCTCAATGCGAATAGATTTTGTAATGAATGTCATCACTACCACAATAGTATTTGCATTTAATATCCTTCTTCTAAATATCTAAATATCTTTCTCTCTTGATTTTCACCTATATGAATGATATTTTAAAAAACTTTAAAAGAACTTCACCTTGACATGTTGGTATTTTTTCCCATCTTCCATTGCGACAGGTAACCATACTTTCTCCACTGATGAAGTATGATTTTCGACATAGGTATGTTAAGTTAGATCCATCAGGATAAGATTCTTCAGGTTTAGATGTTATGATTGCATTTTCCACATATGGAGGAATGCCACAATGCACATCCGCTGAAAAAAAATAATGTATTGAAATTCATGAACTCCAGTAAGACCGATGTTAATATTACTGAGAGATTATATATTTTCCAGCCCACTGTATACACAGCTGCTCCTATTACAAACATGTAATATGTCACGATCATTAGCTGGAGTGCCCACAAACTTCAGTAGAGGTTTCACTCAGGACCATTCCACCCATCAACCACCGGATGTCACCATATCCCTTGGACACTAGCACCTTTCATCTGTTGCACCACACCCAAACTACATCTCCCATGAGCCTCTGCATCACTATCACCTTGTCACACCTGCACCTCATTTATAAGCGAATCTCCTTGCCACACCTGCACCTCATTTACACACACATATAAGCAGCACTCACAACAGCCAGATTGCGAAGTTTTGTTTAGCATGACTGACATTTCTGAGCGGTTTTCCTAGTGTTTGTTGTTCCCGTGTATTATCTTGGATTGTTTAAACCGACTCTGATTCTCTGCTGCCTGCCCTGATCTCTGCCTGTTACCGTTAATGATTCTGGATATTCCTAACACACCTGACGCCATTCCTGATTTCTGCCTGTATGACCATTCTCTTAATAACATTCTGCAAATGGATCCGAACACCTCTGACTCCTTGTTACATAATAATGTTTTGAGAGTTTGACACTCTCTAAAGGTAGTTCAATGTTTTGGGAATTGCATGTAATATAACATTTATATTGAAGTTAGTAAAATATAAATAAAACAGACTGCTTGGCAAAATATAAGTTTTTTTGGCAGGGTTGCCTTTTTAAAAATCGCATTTTAGGGGCTAAATATCATGTTATTGGTATTGGGGTCGCTTCAACCCGCGGACATGAAAAACAACCTCAGACTTGTCAACACTGGTTCAGGTGGAGCGGCATTTACTGCTAAGAGCTGTAGTCCACTGATAAGCTACACAAAATCGCTTTCAAAATCGACAAAGAATTGCCTGCGATTTTTTACATCGATTTTGTGTAGATTGTCAGTGAATTACGGCTCTGTGAAGTAAATGCCAACCAGTGTTGCAAAGTCTGTGGTTGTTTTTCATGTTCGCGGGTTGAAGCGACCCCAATACCAATAACGTGATATTTAGCCCCTAAAATGTGAATATTACCAAAGGAACCCTGCCAAAAACTTGTATTTTTATCGCCCGGAACGAAACGCGATTGGACTTGTTTTGAGAAGCAATTGGGCAGGTCTTGTTTTGAAAACCTGTCAATCCTGATTTGAAAGCATGTGCTGGAGATATACTACTAATCACAGGAGCGCCTTTACTGAGGAGATGCGCATGAAAATCGCATTCGATTTTTTGCTCAGCCTTAACCAGTGAAGGAACACATACAGTAAAAGAGTCTCAGCGGAGACAAGAGTCTCAGAGTGCTGGACTTTTAGTTTGTCCCGCCACTCACTTGAAGATGTTCAGCCTGTCCTTTTTCTTCCTTTTCCCAAAACAGCTTATACCAGCTACAAATAAATAGTTCAGTTTTGTATATAATGGCAAACGATTAAACTTTTTAGTTTTTTATTAAGTTACTTACAAAAATCTGTTTAGGCTTCTCAAATCATCAATAAATGTGCACTATATCCAATAGTTTGTACGCAGATGCTTTGCGGGACGCTTTAGAGGTGCCATTGCGATTCCTTGCATTTTTTTCCTTGGATATGCCTTCATTTGTACTCATAAAAGTAAGAGTAATACATCATTCGTAACTGTAAAGGGTCTACTTTTATTTGTGTGCACTCACAATATCAACAAAATGCGGTGCTTTTATAAAATAAAGAAAAAAACACAAAGCGCTTTCTGCCGTCTTTGAACAGGAGCACCTACAAAAACACTCAATGAAAACATGAGAGACCTTCTCACCTGCTCATGTTCATCCTCTATGTATCTTGCTTGTTTGCTGTTGTGGCAAAATGAACTGTCTCCACTTGCACCTGGATTTTGTGCAATCATTACATGATCCCTTCAGGGATTTTTAACTTCTGCTTTTATCCTCCCCTTCCTAATTCCCCTGTAACCACCAGCTCTCCACCTGATCGAGGTTAGGTGGAACCCTCTCGCATAACAGTCTCCTATTGGACCTATAATTTTTTTGGCTGGTTTTATGTTCATAGCAACCACCTTGCTGATGGTCTGGGCTGAAAGGAGGCACCCCTTGAGCACAGCTCTGCAGGGAATTTCATAGATGTCCGGCCAGGTCACCCTGAGGGGTCTTACGGCCGCTTAGTGGTGCTGTCGAATCTAGCGGGAAGTGGAGGTGGCAGTTACAGAAGTCTTCTTGTATATGCTGCCTCAGGTAATGCTCCCCCTGGCTGAGGTTTGTAAAGTTAAGCATGCCTCTTCAGTGCGATTCAGCGCCTCTACGATGCTTAGGAACCTTTAGGGACACACGCTAAGCTTTGTGTACTTTCTCAAAACCATGTAAGTGGTAAGTGTGCACGCAAGACTCTGCGCACTTTCTCAAATCCAGTACGGTAAGGGTTACTCACTCTGCCTTGTTCCCTTTCTTGAGATGATTAGACCTTGGTTCCTTGGGCTCCATTCAGCCGGAGTGTATTTATTCTTCAAGCATCGCTATTTGGGTAATTCTCATGGTAATTTAGCAGTGCTCCCCTTTTTCCAAAAAAATGCTAGGTTCTTAGCCGTATCCCTTTAAAGGAATCTTTCCTGATTCCAAGCCTTCAGCTCTCCCCCGGGCCGAGGCCCTAACAATTAAGTTGGGTATGTAGCTTAGGCCTTTGGCCGTAAGGGGTACTGGCAAAGACAGCCGTCTAAACATCCCAGGGGCAACTCCCATGGAAATGATAGAGCTGGTACTTAGTGCTCGCCATGATTCTGGCCTGCATTGTCCTCAGCATGGTGGCGTGGGTATACCGTTCCCCAAAGCGCCCCTAGTGGACGCAGTTCGAAGTACCCTTGAAAGGGAACATCTCAGGTTACGAATGTAGAAGAAGTGAATGTCAGTTCTCCCGGTGCCTGTTTATAGTCGAGCCGGTAGTGACGTCAGAGGCTGTCGCCGGCCAACAAGTTGGTGTTTTTTCAATGTATGCTTCAGACATGGGTCACGACGAGGTGTTCCCCATAGCAGCCCCTAGAGGACACAGTGTATCGTTCCCTACTCATGGTTACATTCGTAACCTTAGACGTTTTTTTTTTTGAACAACTGAAAAGTAGCTAATTAATTTGTTATAATAGTCATTTTATAATAAGCCTTAAAGTAAAATGTGAAAAGACCTAAGCCCCTTTCACACTGCATGTCGGACCCAGAACATTTTATCAGAACATTGCCGGGTCGCCTTCTGTGTGAAAGCACACAGATCCCGGGTTGAGGACCTAGTAACATTGCCAGGTTCAGTCCTGGAACGAGGGCCGATGCTGAAGCTGAGATAGTTCGCTAGCTTCAGTGAAAGTTAACATCTCTAGCGTTTTCGACTCGTACATCACACGTCACGCCCTGATGTCATGTGTCTTTACGGCTTACACGCACATATTCCGGGTAATCACTGGCAGTGTAAAAGTGCAAAATCTAGCGACGCGTGAACAAATGCCGGGACACTTTACCCGTGTATTTTCCGGGATCGCAGTGTGAAAGGGGATCTAGGGAGTGGAAATGACAGTTCAGCTAATGAGTGGTCATCCGCTGCCATCTACTGGTTATAACGGTCATTTCATGCCACTTTTAAAAGTGCTTGTTTTCCACCAGGGGACAGAAATTGTCCACTACAGAATGTCACCAGAATATCATCAATACTCTTTCATGTTTTCCCAGAAGAAAAGACAAGTCAATCTTAAAAGCTTATTAAAGATAAACTGATAATGTTTATCATAACATTGGCATATTAAGTGTTCAAAACGAATATATTTTGTAATTAATGTCATCACTACCACAAAAGTATTTGCATTAAATATCCTTCTTCTAAATATCTAAATATCTTTCTCTCTTGATTTTCACCTACATGAATGATATATTAAAAACTTTAAAAGAACTTCACCTTGACATGTTGGTATTTTTTCCCATCTTCCATTGCGACAGGTAACCATACTTTCTCCACTGATGAAGTATGATTTTCGACATAGGTATGTTATGCTAGATCCATCAGGATAAGATTCTTCAGGTTTAGATGTTATGATTGCATTTTCCACATATGGAGGAATGCCACAATGCACACTCGCTGAAAATTGATGAAATTCATGAACTCCAGTAAGACCGATGATAATATTACTGAGAGATTATATATTTATATACTGTATACACAGCTGCTCCTATTACAAACATGTAATAAGAGTTTGACACTCTCTAAAGCTACATAAAGGTAATTAAATGTTTTGGGAATTGCATGTAATATAACATTAAGTCAGTAAAATCTAAATAAAAAAGACATTCAGTTCAAATAGTATCCACAACTAAATCACTTGCCTTGACATCGGACACAATTTAAGAAAAACCACCACAAGCCGAAGCCGAGGAGCTTTACTGGGACTCTCATTCTGAGCTCAGTTCACAAATACCTTTCTCTGGTCAGTCTCTCAAACTCCTGCCTGCTCGGGCATCAACAAGTTAATCATTTAACAACCTCAAAACCAAAAGGCTTTCTTACGCCAGACCTCTAATCAAAACTGATCTACACAAAATGTAACTCTGGCTTACGACTCATTCTTGATTATTAATTGACTCTTTTGATTAATACTTATTGTATGGTAGACATGTTTGAGCTGATATTGAGGCATTTGACTTGGTGCACACTTTGTAAAGTTATTGAGATCAATTCTGAAATTTAGAAGAAATAAACGTGAGAGCTCTCCAGTCTTTAGTGTTGGAGAAACATCTGAGCACAGAGTGTGAAGTTGAGATCTCTTCTAAAGCACTAAAGAAGACCGGTGTGAGAGTGTTAGTGTTTGAAGAAGAGAAGAGATCTTAAAGGGATAGTTCACCCAATAATCAAAATTATGTCATTAATAACTCACCTTCATGTTGTTTCAAACCCGTAAGACCTCCGTTTATCTTCGGAACACAGTTTAAGATATTTTAGATTTAGTCGGAGAGCTCTCAGTCCCTCCATTGAAGCTGTGTGTACGAAGCTAGATTGCTAATTGTATTTATTGAATGAACTAGGGCTGTACTATATGGACAAAAAAAATTTCTTTGATCAATTTTACAATTGTGACACACACCGATATGCTTTCATAAATGCATTCAGGATTAATTTGAAACATGTTTCCAAAAGAAAACCAATTAGAGCTTTATCAAAAAATTGTAACGTCTCTAGAACAGACATAAGTCAAAATTATCACTATAGTATCACTATTGTAGCGGTGCCTCAGGTGTTTGCAGTGTGTATACAGTATGTGTATGCGGTGAGCAGCGAGAGCACATAAATATAACGCGATAGCACATTAAAATAATGCACGAGCGCGAATCTCTCTGTTCGCAGCAGATTTCCTTTGCTCTGTCACAAAACCAGACGTGCTTGCTCAGATACACGCTGCTCTGCGCGGAGAGAGCGTGTTCAGGATAGCATCCTACAGGAGGTCAGGGCCGCGGAAAATTGTGCTATAAAGCTATTTAGAAATCGTGCACGCTCAAATCGTGATTTTATGACGATTTCTATTAATCACACAGCACTAGAATGGACTGGAAATGAACAGAAAATAACTCGGACTGCCACCGCTCAGCAAAACGGGAAAACCAGATCCAGGCAGAGCTCGGCAGCGGATAGACAGTCAGCGGAGCAAGCAGTCAGGAGGAAACACAACAGCCATTTATGCATGTTTGAATTTGTTGTTCTGTAGCATATGCAGCAAAAATATCTAAGATAAATTGGTGGTTTATTCTTAAACCAATCAGCGAGCTCGAATAGTGGAAGCATAGTAAAAGTTTAATTTTTTTTTTTTAAAATTTAATTATATATATGAAATGATGTTATGTTACGACATTTTTACATATATTAACAATATTATTTTAATAGTAATTGGCGGCCCACCTGCAATACCACCGCGACCCCCCATTGGAGCGCGGACCACAGGTTGAAAACCACTGATGTAAACTGTTGTTGGTTTTAACCTTAAACACTGGATGTCATTTACTGGATCTTACAGTGTGGACTTGGTAAACACTGACATGTTAAACTCAAAGGTCTTTAACTTTATTTGCAGACGGCTGGCATGTGCTAACAGAGTCTTGGCAAAAGCAATGAGCACAAATGGAGCCTCTTTTTAAAAATACCATATATACAGTTTTTGTTGTAAAGACAATAAATACATAAAATAAATAAATATTTAAAAAAGGTTGCTGCAAACCTTTATATAAATGTCAAAACTAAACATAAATGTGATACTAAATATCATATAAGCTGTTTTATTTGATGCATGTCTAAATAATACAATGTATTGACTACATTTAAGTAAATTATTTTACAGCAATTAGCAATACATAAACATATGGGAATGAGGGTGATAATTAACACCCAGACGGTACCAAATGCCAACATTCTTCAGATGGTCTTATATTATGTTCAACAGAAGAAACAAACGCATAAAGGTTCGGAACGACATGAGGGTAAATAAATGATGACACCATTTAAATTATCTGTTTATTTAAGCAAGATATAAAAAAGTTTTTAATTACACACTTCACCTCTAAATAGTTCATGTGCTACAGTTTCTTTTCTGCGAATGCTAACTCATAGCATCGGCGGATGAATTGTTACAAAGACCAAGAGTTTATTGTCCTTACCTTCAAGCCATTGTGTGTCAGCTCATGCATTTAAAGACACAAGGCCATCCTTCCCTCTCGTCTCCAGCAATAGAAGACACTTGAGAACACTGTCTAAGACTTGATGGTTGCTCTGTCAATTCTTCGTCATCATTTAGGAACCTAGGTGTGCTATTTGATCCCAATCTTTCCTTAGAAAGCCCTGTTTCTAGCATTTGTAAAACTGCATTTTTCCATCTCAAAAATATATCTAAATTACGGCCTATGCTCTCAATGTCAAATGCAGAAATGTTAATCCATGCATTTATGACTTCAAGGTTAGACTACTGTAATGCTTTATTGGGTGGTTGTTCTGCACGCTTGGTAAACAAACTACAGCTAGTCCAAAATGCAGCAGCAAGAGTTCTTACTAGAACCAGGAAGTATGACCATATTAGCCCGGTCCTGTCAACACTGCACTGGCTCCCTATCAAACATCGTATAGATTTTAAAATATTGCTTATTACTTATAAAGCCCTGAATGGTTTAGCACCTCAGTATTTGAATGAGCTCCTTTACATTATACTCCTCTACGTCCGCTACGTTCTCAAAACTCAGGCAATTTGATAATACCTAGAATATCAAAATCAACTGCGGGCGGCAGATCCTTTTCCTATTTGGCTCCTAAACTCTGGAATAACCTACCTAACATTGTTCGGGAGGCAGACACACTCTTGCAGTTTAAATCTAGATTAAAGACCCATCTCTTTAACCTGGCTTACACATAACATACTAATATGCTTTTAATATCCAAATCCGTTAAAGGATTTTTAGGCTGCATTAATTAGGTAAACCGGAACCGGAAACACTTCACATAACACCGTACTTTCTACATCATTAGAAGAATGGCATCTACGCTAATATTTGTCTGTTTCTCTCTTGTTTTCCGAGGTCACCGTAGCCACCAGATCCAGTCTGTGTCCAGATCAGAGGGTCACTGCAGTCACCCGGATCCAGTACGTATCCAGACCAGATGGTGGATCAGCACCTAGAAAGGACCTCTACTGCCCTGAAAGACAGCGGAGACCAGGACAACTAGAGCCCCAGATACAGATCCCCTGTAAAGACCTTGTCTCAGAGGAGCACCAGGACAAGACCACAGGAAACAGATGATTCTTCTGCACAATCTGACTTTGCTGCAGCCTGGAATTGAACTACTGGTTTCGTCTGGTCAGAGGAGAACTGACCCCAACTGAGCCTGGTTTCTCCCAAGGTTTTTTTCTCCATTCTGTCACCGATGGAGTTTCGGTTCCTTGCCGCTGTCGCCTCTGGCTTGCTTAGTTGGGGTCACTTCATCTACAGCGATATCATTAACTTGATTGCAAATAAATGCACAGACACTATTTAACTGAACAGAGATGACATCACTGAATTCAATGATGAACTGCCTTTAACTATGCATTATTGAGACACTGTTTTCCTAATGAATGTTGTTCAGTTGCTTTGATGCAATGTATTTTATTTAAAGCGCTATATAAATAAAGATTACTTGACTGAAGTGGAAAATCTACTCACCTTCCTATGAAAGTTTCTCTAGTTAACATATTTAAACATGTTGGAGGGGACTTACTTGTATAAAAAGCTGTTGTTCAGCATTATCTTACTAGGTTTACATTTGAAATTTTATGAATGAAATACTTACAATTTAGTAATCTGCCTCTAAATGTTTGTATCTCAGGGGATATGTCACCCTTTTAGGGATACAAATCAAGATATAAAAACATATACTCTGTGAAGATGATTGCAGCAGATGCACCTGATCTCCTCATTTTCGCGCTCTATTCCTCATGCTGTGTTCACACCAAACGCGAATAGAGCGTCTGGCGCGAATGATTTCAATGTTAAGTCAATGCAAAGGCGCGTTTATGCGCGTCTGAAGGTCTCGCGGCGCGAAAGGGGCGTTAAGCGCGGCGCGGAAGACGCGAATTCGCCTCATTCGCGCGTCTAGTTCGCGCGAATGACGCGAATTGACGCGCGAATAGAGCGCTTCGCGCGAAACGCGCGTTAAGCGCGAATGGTGCTTTTTGTGCATTTAGCGTTTGACGCGAATTCGCGTCTGCCGCCCGAGTTGAAAAATTTGAACTTTGGCGTTAATTCGCGCCGCGTTAACCAATCAGGAGCCTGCTAGTAGTCACTCATTCAACAGTATGTTCCTGCAGCCTCCCGTTGTGCAGGAATACCCTTCTCCACTCATTCAACAAGGAGGAACGACTGATGTTGTCAGTGAGCAGTCAACCGGAGCTATATGACAAAAGTTCATATTTCTATAGAGACAGGAATAAAAATGACCTATATATGTATGTATGTATGTATGTATGTATGTATGTATGTATGTATATATATATATATGTATGTATGTATGTATATATATATATATATATATATATATATATATATATATATATATATATATATATATATATATATATATATATAAAACATATTAATAGATAAACTGAATAAAGGCCAAAGATAAGAAACGTTTCATTTTACCCCAAACGAATTATATTTTATCTTGAACCACTAAAGACACATCAGAGCCAGCGGAAAATGTCAGAAGAGCCGAGGTAAGGCTACTCTCGGCGGATACATGATGACGGAGCTCCCGCTGATCGCATGGAGCTCATCTCCGAGATCGGCGAAACACATTTTTTAAATAGACGCTGTCATTATAAATAAACCGCATATTTGAGTTTAAAACAACTACATTCTCGCCTGAAATACCTTTAAAACTACATTTCATAACACAATAACAGTAATATTTTGAAAATTATGCGAATACAAATGGCGGTTGAAAATGCTGCATGAACTCAGCTGGCAGAAGCCCCCCCATGACGCGAATTCGCGTCTGTTGTTAAGTTAATTACTCGCGCGAATGAAGCGAATGATCTCAGCGGCAAACTAGGCGCGGTAGACGCGAATTTGACGCTCTATTCGCGTTTGGTGTGAACACAGCATCAGGCGAGTCCCTCCTCGTCCTCAGACGCTCCTGCTCATTAGTCTTCCGATTTATATTCGTTTACTTAACCAGTTATTATTGCCATAAAATAAACTGTGTAAAGACACGAGTAAAATAAAGGCGTAATAGCCTAATAATTCACGCGGTTTATAATCTTTGCGGCCGGACGAGCGGTTGATATGTACTTGCACAGATTGAGTTTAAATAAAAAGAAACGGTTGAAATTTAGTTGGAAATGTTAATGAGCCGCTGGGGAGGTTGATAAACGCACGCGTGGACGCGCAATTTAAATTAACGCGCCAAACTGCTTCCAACCGAATAAACCATCACTAGAAGATTTCAGATTTGAAAGACGGATAGCTGGATAAATATAAAGTTACACGAATAAAGATTGGTATAGAAATATGGTGGAGCATATATTCCTACTTATGTTGACATTTAAAAACTGAAAAGAGAATTTTATACTTTTATTTCCTCAGAGAATAATTAACTGTGGCTTATTTCTTCTCATGATGGGACGAGCTTCTGATAAAAACTAATGGCGTTTCTTTATTTGCAAAGTTTTTCAGTTTAAATGAAAATAAACAGTTTAGGTTTAGTTTGAAATGTTAATTTGTTGAGGACTGTTGTGAGTTGCGTTTATAAACGCCGTGCAATTTGAATCAATGCGCCAAACTGCTTTCCAACCGAATAAACGGTCACTGGAAGAGAACATACAAGAAAAACGGTTAAATAGATACAGATAAAAACAAACAATATTATTTTCCAGGTATCAAAAAAAACAGTGAGAGGCTGAAGCACGTGCTGATGATACAGGTGAGTTTATGTTATTCAGAAACAAAATAGATTGAGATGATCAAGAAGATGAACACTTGAGTGAATGACAATTAAGAGAATAATTCAGCAAAAACACTAAATGAGAGGAGAAAAGGCCATTCCACTTTTAATCTGGGAAGTCATGAAGACAAAAGGCGATTTTAGTTGCTCGTGAGCAGAGGCCAAGACAAAAGTGAAAGACAGACAGATTTCTTTAAGGAGGAATAGAAATTAAGAGACTAACTAAACTAAAAAAAAAAAAAAAATGAAAAAAAGTTTAGTTTAAGTTTGAGGAAGATAAAAGGAGTCAAGGAGAGTAGATTCTGTACAAATTCTGAATTCTCTTTGATGAATCTCTGCTGAAATATAAAACTGTCTCATGGGGGATTTTTGCTGGGACAGACATCAAAATAGTTAAGATGGCTTAGATGAATGGTTTAAACCAGAAATGTCCACCTGCAAATCAGGTAAAGGTTTTGAATGATTGGATTATTAGAAAAATTGTTAAAAATCACAAGAAAAATACCTTACTAACAGTAAGAGAGACAGAAGATATTGGTTTTCCTGAAAAAAACTATATTATAGTGTAACTATATTCCAACTTTATTCTGCCGACGCTTCAAATGAGAACTTCAAAATATTAATTTCATTTAAAGAAAACAAAAGACATCAAAATTGACACACAAAAGGGATTTTGAAATAAAAACAGTAAACAGCAAAACATTAAAACTGCCAGAGTTGACCTATCATAAACAAACATTCTACAAATATACCTAATTCATGTTTTTACAGCAGTATTTATTTCAGGAGCTTTTTTTTTTAAATATGGTTGTTTGAATATTCAAATAGCTCAAACCAAAGCAATATTGTTGTAATATTCTGTAGGCCACACCTACAGATGTTAAAAAGCTTCAGTCTTGAGCAAAGCAATGTGGGCAACAAATGTAAATATGGATTAGCTAATCAATAATTAACCATGTGATCATATTAAATGAGTATGTTTGGCATAAGTCAGATCCAAAAAAGACTTCAGGTCCAGGTCTTTATTAATTTATATTCAACAGTTTTTGGGCTGTTGGTAAAGCGGGTGTTGAATGTGGATTAGTCTTTTATCTCTGGGGTGGTATCTGACTTTAGTTTCGCAACATCAAAACAACGACTTGTGACAGGCAAATATATTATTTCAACACCAGAAATGAAAACACATAAATTAGTCATTCACACGCCCCTCTAAACCTGTATGACGCTCTTCTGTAGATCACAAAAGATGGCAAAAACAAAAAAAAGCGAAATTCATACAGGTTTGGAATGACACGAGGGCGACGCTTAATTTACAGGTCGAACTACTCCTCTACGATGGCTAATGTCTCCTCAGGTCAAGGCTGGGATTGATAGCTGAGTTCTCAAAGAGCAAGACGACTTAATCTCGCTCTTAAGGCACGACGGTGTAGGGCTGGTACGGTAGCAACTTCTGCCTGTCATTGATGGCGAAAATCCAGGTAGGTTTCACAAAGCTCAGATTGCCATTCTCCATCAAGGCCTGTAAAAAAGACAGAACAGGCAGTAAAAGATGATGAAAAGGAAGAAAGGAGTGGGGAGAGCTGCAGGCCGAGGGTTTTCATTAATAGTGCGGCCGTGCTGGAGAACATCACATGAATGATCTGTCGAGGAAGACTTCTCAAAGCCTTTCAAAATGGACAGTCTATTAAAAGCAGAACGATATGAAAATGTCTGCAACTTAAAACAGTAAGGACATTTTTTTTTCACAAAGCCTGACCAACACATGAAGACACTTGATAATGGACTTAGTCAAAAAACAATTAAGTTTGAGAATACTGGTACTTTAAGTAATTTTACAAAAGTCAAAAAAGCCATCTGTAGAAAAATAAGAGAGATCCTTGTTACTTTTCTTGATCCACCAGTTATCAATGTGTTTGCAGGGTAAAAATGTGTCGATTTTCACTTTTGTCCGAACAAAAACAGCAGACGGGTTTATTGAAAATGCACATTTATTCTCTGCCAGCAGGTGGTGCTCATACTTCTTTAATCAAACCATAGCCTTTGAAGTTTAATCGTCACATTAAGACCTCATTATATCATAATTAAGACTTTCTTGTGGAATTTAAAGGGGTCATATGACACAACTTCATGTTTTTTGAATGTTACAAGCTGTTCCTGCATTTATAACATTCGTGAAGTTGCAAAGATTTCACGAAGTTTCAAACCCAAAGAGATATTTTTTCTAAAAGTTAAGACTCGTCCACGCCCTGCTAAAATGCCTCCACTAATCTACATTACTGTGTTGGATGATTTGCATAACTCCGCCCAAATAAAGAAGGCGTAGCTTTTATTCTCGCTGTAGGATTGTTGAGTGTTTCCAAATATGGTAAGGGGGTGTAACATTACGGTCACATGCTTGAGGTATTCAGCCAATCACAGCGCACTGGACAGCTGGCCAATCAGAGCTCACCTCGCTTTCAGAACAATAAGTCTTGTAAAAATCAATGTTTCAGAAAAACACATCAGAGAGGAGAAACAATAATGAAAATTATGCATAAAATAATGAATCCTATTTTTTTTTTTACCTTAAACTATCCTAAACAGACCAAATACATAATGTTTTTAGAAATGTAATATGAACCCTTTAGGATATGCCATATGTAATTGGCATATTACCAATACCAATACGCAATACTCACTTCCTCAAACGATTCGTCCCATCCCTCGCTGGTGATGACAAACTGGACCTTCTCGCTCATGTAGTCTTCGACGGCTCTGAGGAATCACACAGATCAGATCATTACATCGCTCACGCCGCACCTAATGCCACTCGAGTTTATCTGAATGCACGTCTGTCTCGTACCCGTTGAAGGCGATGATGTAGCGCTGAAGTTGCCTCTTCTGGTTGTCAGGGAACTTGCCGTAAAGATAGAACCGTTTTCCTGTTAGGAAGTCTGTAGGAGAGAAACATGAAGATGATTTAATAAATGAAATACTGAAGACGTCCAAGTCCAGATGAAGTGGCGAGGCGTCAGACCTGGTAGTTCAGGGATGGGTTTATCCTCCTCTTCCTCAGCATCTGTGTTCTCATCAGTAGAGCCGCCGTACGGATCTTCATCTTTCACCTGAACTGATGTGCTTTCCTGCGCTGCTTTCTTCCTCCTGCTCTCCATTTCCACCCTGAAACAGTCGAATATAAACACTGGAGTTACGGATCTGAAGAACAAGGAACTATTTGACATTCATGAACAGGAATGTTTTAACCAGCAGATGATTATAATGCATCATCAAACTTGCCTAAATATTTAATAAACAAGCATACAAAGGCCCAGCCAATGCATTTTTGTTTATTAAATATTTTAGGTTATTTTTGGCATATAGTACCAGTCAGATGATTTCGCTTTTATTCTATTTAAGAAATTAATAATTTTATTCAGCAAGGACACATTAAATTGATCAAAAGTGACATTTCTGTAACATTACTATTTCAAATAATAATTTTTATTTTTTTTTACTTTCTAGTCTTCAAAATCAAAATCAAAGAACAATGACCAGACTTACGAGGAACTCGATGTATTTAGAGAGCAATAAATGTCTGACCTGTTCAGCTCGTCTTCAGTGTCCATGCCAGAGCCGTCATCCTCTGAGAGTGGAGGTTATGTCCAAAGCAATACATTAAGATAAAAAAAACCACAAAATTTAAATAAATCATGCAATCTACTTTGCATAGTCCCTAAAATACAATGCATTACAAATGAAAGGTGCTTTATCTCAAATTAGTATTTTTTTTCCGATCATTTGGATCTTGATAGACGTGAAGCAAATCGAATGAATCTTTCTGACAGTGTAAAAATAAGCTCACATCACGAAACATCTGAGATATAAACACAAACATAAATAAATAAACATTCATGTGGCTTCCTCCCTTAGACGGCAGGGG
Source organism: Carassius gibelio (assembly GCF_023724105.1). NCBI lineage: Eukaryota > Metazoa > Chordata > Actinopteri > Cypriniformes > Cyprinidae > Carassius > Carassius gibelio. The sequence goes on along the minus strand of NC_068411.1, from coordinate 31,030,093 downwards.
TGCTATAGTTTCTTTTTTTATTGTTCATAAGAAAAAATGACTTAAATGTAAAAGAAAACTAGAAATGCTGTTTTGGCAAGTAACTAAAAATAAACTTTTTTTTGTAAATAAAAATATTTATTTTTTTAAATAAAAATTACCAAAATTAGAGAGATCAAGATCAAATTACTTAAAACTAAAATATTTTCATTAACTAAAAAAGCTGCAATATTCTAAACATTAGACGAAAAAACTTAAATGTATTTTTTTTAAAGAAATGTAGCTTTGGCAGCTAAATAAAATAAGTTTTAGCTGATTTACTATTTGAAATAAAATGTATAAATAAAGTTAAATAGAAATACATAAAAAAAAGACAAAAAGATCAAATTACTAAAAACTAACACCGAAAACTCATGAATTGAAAAAAACTGAAAGAATATAAATATTAGATAAAAAGACGAGTAAAACATAATGAAAAATACATCAAATGTTTAGTACTTAAACTTTAAATAAATTAATATATTTTTATATATTTATAAATATATTTAAAACAAATAAATATCTCAGAAAATACTGAAACGAAAATTTAAATGAAAATTAGACATTTTAAGCTAATTCAAAAAGTGATTAAATTCTATAAAAGTATTTAAGTAAATAATAATAAACTTCAGTAAACTTTCACAAAAATGTATAAAAAGTGTATAAAGTAGCCAAAAACAAATCAGACGCTGGTTTATTTTACGCTGATGTTTAACATGTTAAAGAGATGGATAAAGAATAAGAAATGGCAAACCTAGATAAGCTCTGGCAACAAATCCCATCAGTCCTAACAGATTAACGATTGACTGTAATACTCCTGTCATACTCTGTAATACTCTGGATACTCAGAGTATTGTGACTCATGCTGCACTAGACTCGTCCAATCACACGCTCTCTAGAATAAGATCCTCACTCTTAAACATAGAAGATAAGCAAAGAAGACAATACTCAGTGTCTTCACCTGGATCTTCAGCATCTGTTGAACCTCCGTCCTCATCCTCCTCTTCCTTGATCGGCTGCTTTTTTGGGGTCATCTGCCTCTTTTCTGGTGTTTTCTAGAAAAGCATGAGGAAACCAGTGTTAATGCATTAATGTCACTCACGTGTGTCCTGCTGGAGACGATGATGTGCGTCAGGAAGTCAACCCATCAAGGTTATAATGCTCTGATGGAAAGAGATGGTTCTTGAGATGTCACTCCTAAAGCATGAAGGACACACAATGCATTTACCGCTTTCTGCGCTTCCTCCTCGCTCTCGTCCTCTTCTGCTTCACTCTCTGAGCTGGACTCGGCTCCATCCATGAGATACCTGGAAAAACAACGAGTTTAACTGGGACTGGATGGGAAAGTTTGAACATGAAAGTCGATTCCAGGAACAGAATTAAGACTGTAAACACTCAAAGAATCACACACATACTTCAGAACAGAAGCAGTCATCAGTAGCACAGGTGTATTTGTAGAAATAGACAACAATACATTGTATGGGTCAAAATTATACATTTTTCATAGTCACAAAATGTAATTTTTTTTTTTATATATAACTCAAATTCTGACCTTTTTCTCAGAATTTCCTCAAAGAGTCAGTTAGCTCCTAAGGCAACATTAGAAAGTTTTTCAACTGTTTTAGAAATGTTTTAAAAGTGTAAATGTGTAATTTTGGTTTTTTATATTTATATATTTTGCTTTATTTTAAGTTATAGTAATTTTGTGTGGTCTTTTTTAATTTATTTTTTAATTTATTATTTAGCTTTAATTTATTGTTTATTCAGTTTGTTGAGTATTTAATTTTTTATTCGTTTTGGGGTTTTTAATATTGCTATTTAACTTTTATTTATTTTTATTTCTGATTTAGTAGTTTTAGTAGTACATACTTTTATTTCAGTTAGCTCCTAAGGCAACATTAGAAATACTTATATTTTCAATTCAGCTGATTTCAATTAACATTTTTTTTTCTTTAAAATAGTTTCAGTCTAAGTTAAGTATAACAACTCTGACCTGAATGATGCTACTAGAAAACTCAACATGCACTATAGCAGTTCCCATGATTCTCACGATATGATCAGCTGACAGACATCAATAAAGACAGAACAGAGAAGTCCATGTTCACCGTTTGAAGGAGATCTTCTTCTTTGTTTTGTGGCAGTCCATCACCCACTCCTTCCTGACGATGATGCCTCCGGCTGCTTTCACCTGACTGTATTTGGGAGTGTTGGCGAAAGCACAGCTGCAGGAGAGAAACAGAAGCTCTGAACAAAAGCAAGTCAGTTCTGAACGCTGAATCACGTCATGAGGCTCTAAACTAGTGCTCTACCGATATATCACCAATGCCGATATATCGGCCGATATTTGGCATTTCTCAAATATCGGCATCAGCCGATACGATTACAATTCATACAAAAGAGTGTTATAACTAGAAAAGCAAACATTATAATACTTTCTCATTTACTGTCAGCATTCAGCAACTATGCATTTAATGAACATTTAATTTCACAAACCTTGCAAAGATCTTGTAAAGTGTCTATTTGTTAACTCAAAAAAAATGTATGCATCATCTGAAGCTGAATAAATGATCTCTCCAGTGATGTGTGGTTTTTTCGGAGTACCATATTTGTCTGAGATGCAACTATTTGAAAATCTGGAATCTGAGGGAGCAAAAAAATCTAAATATTGAGAAAATCATCTTTAAAGTTCTTCAAATGAAGTTCTTAGCAATGCATATTACTAATCAAAAATTAAGTTTTATTTAAATATTTACGGTAGGAAACTTATTAAATATCTTAATGGAACATGATCTTTACTTTACTTTCAGCTATCAAAAACCAATATTGGTGGAAAAGCTGATATCCAATACTCTAATCTACTCGTTACACTGATAACGAGCTCCTTATAGTGTTGTCACGGTGCCAGAATTTCAGTATTCGGTACGATACCAGTGAAAATCCACGGTACTTGGTACCAATTTCGGTACCAAAGCAAAACACAAAGATATGCCAATTAAAAAAAAACCCACTAAATCACTAAACATAAAAAAAAAAACATTGCCATTCTTTATACTTATTTACAAATGTGTTTAAAATTTTCTACAAGTTATATAATTATGAAAAACAGAAAACAAGTTTCACTCAAATTTAATTTGTCTTTTAATTAACGAAATTTAAACATTTTATTTTTTGTTAAATAAAGGGGATTTGCTATTAAAATTTAAACACGGAAGAAATCTTGTGTGATTTATTTCTTTAAAAAATAAAGTTTTATAATTTTTTTCAACAGTAGTAGCAGTATCACATACATTCTACTAAATAATAGTAATATTTCTAGCACAATACCTTTATGTAAAAATGAACTTTTATTTTGACGGGTTACCGTGAATACCTTTAAATTGACACTGGTTTTACTCAATCGAAACGGTAAAATCAATGTGCAGTGACTCAGAACAGTTCTGGTGATGTTGTTCACGCCTCATTACTGCAAGCATCACATGCTTCAGTCTCTGTAGTAACATTTACATTTTTTTAGTCCCGACTTGGTACCAAAGTACCGGGTTCTTTGACAACACTAGCTCCTTACATGAGGTGTGTGGAGTCCGGCGTCCAGTCCGGCCGGTATCGGGCTCCCATCTCCAGCGCTTTGTCCCTCAGGTCTCCGCGGAACGGGTTCTGGAAGCCGCTCAGGACAAACACACATCCCTCCAAGATGCGATTGAAAGGCACCGGTTCTGCAGACCTGGCTTTAGGTTTGGGTTTGGGTTTTGGTTTGGGCTCTGGCTTGGATTTCGGACTCTCTCGCTTGTCTGATGTCTTCTGGGCTGGAGAAGCTGCAAAATTAAGAAGCGCGATAATAATTTAGTCACATTAGAAGCACGTTCATTTCATTAAAATGAAATAAAATGGGTTTTTAAAAGCTAAAACAACTAAAAAAATCATGTTATTCATGGATGAACTGAGGGGGAAGAGCACATTTTCATTTTTGGGTAAACTAAACCTTTTATAAAAACGTATGCAATTTTTTCATGCACTTACCGCTGCTGACAGGACTCGCGGTCGCTCCGGTTCTTGCTTTAGGTTTCGGTGTGGCAGTGTTTGGTTCAGAAGAACCAGATGAACTGGGCTTTTTGGGCGGCGGACCGGCGGCTTCCAGACGCTCTTTACTGAACTCAAACTTCCTTTTCACAGGAGCCTACGAGAAGAACGTCAGCAAACACATTGAGCAGCGGGTCTCAAAGAACTGAGCGTCTTTTAATAAACTCTGATGTGCTGTTTGGAGCTCGACATGTCCAGCATTGTACTAAAGTGTTTGGATATAAGACCTCCGTCCTACAGCAGGTGCAGCATCTTCATCTCAGATCCTGCTGAGATTCAGTTTCTCAGGTCTAATTATAAGGATATAACTCTGGAAGGCTATAAAAGATCACCAGTCCATTGCAGGTGAATACAGAATATCTGCAGTTCAGCACAAAGACACCAGCATCAGGTACTGAGCTCTGGATCGCATCGGAGAGATGATTTACGGTCAAAAAGCTGGAGCTAATTTACTAATGAAGTTAAATGAGCTGCTCATTAGTTGGAGTACATAGGTACAATTCATGAGCTCAATTCCCTAATAAAGAAACACTGAGGAGTTCAAACACAGAGAGATGGAGCCCAGGACACTTGTTAACAAATACACTACTGTTACAAGAAGTTTGGGATTGGATGGATTTACTTGATCAAAAGTACAGTAAAATCGCAATATATTATTGCGATTCAAAACAGCGGTTTTCTGTGTGAATATCTGTTAAAATGTAATTTATTTCTGAGATCAAAGCTGTATTTTCAGCATCATTCCTCCAGTCTTCAGTGTCACATGTCACAGTCTAATATGATGATTTACTGCTCAAGAAACATTTCTGATTATTAGCAATGATGAACACAGTTGTGCTGCACAATATTTCTGTGGAAACTGTGATGCGTTTTATTTTTCAAGATTCACAAATGAACAGAAAGTTCAAAAGAACAGCATTAATTGAAAGAGATTACATTATAAATGTCTGTACTGTCACTTTCGATCAATTTAATGCATCCTTGATGCAAAAAAAATAATAATTTCTTTAATTTCTTGAAAAATAAGCACAGGTACCTGTTGTGAGCTGCTGGGAGACGTCTGTGTGGACGAAGCTTCAGATTTCAGAGCAGCAGCGGCGTAACTCAATCTGTCATTCTGAGGAGACACTGGTGAAACAAACCGGTGGAGAATTAATATTTTATAAATTACATACTGTATTTTTTGGACTATAAGTCGCACCTGAGTATAAGTCGCACCAGTCCAAAAATACATCATGATGAGGAAAAAAACCTAAGTCGTGCTGGACTATAAGTCGCATTTATTTAGAGCCAAGAGAAAACATTACCATCTCCAGCCACCAGAGGGCGCTCTATGTCTTCAGTGTAAACTACAGGAGAACGGAGCAGCATAGAGCGCCCTCTAGCGGCAGGAGACGGTAATGTTTTCTGTCGGTTCATGTCAAATAAATTTTGATAAATAAGTCGCACCTGACTATAAGTCGCAGGACCAGCCAAACTATGAAAAAAAGTGTGACTTATAGTCCGGAAAATACAGTTCATGTATCAGCTTTTATGCACTTGTCATAATGACAAAAGCAGCCAAATATAAAATGTTTCACTTTTAATGACAAAAATACAAATTCTGAATTAATTATTTAACTTAAATGAGTGGAAAAACATGTTCAAAATATAAATATAACCTCAAAAAACTTTACAAAATAAGCTTTTTTTTTTCACAAAATCTGTGATTTTCTGTGTCTGTCTGGATACCATAAGAGCACAAAGCATCTGATAATTGATTAAATAGTAGTAATCTGGCACAAATTCAGAAAGGAATCGTGTGTTTGTGTGTTTTTCTGCTGATTAAGGAATAACAAGACTTCTTAACATAAGCGTGATGAAAAACAAGATGCTATTTCTGGAATAGCAAATATGCTGCAGGGCTGTGTAATTTTGACCAACCATAAAACATCATGCTTAGCTTCATTACAAACGGTTTCCATTAATACTGTAATGTGTGTTACCCTTGAGTCCTGCGCTGGGTTTAGCGCCGCTGTCTCTGCTGAAGAACAGGCTTCCCGGCTGGATGTTGGAGCCAGAGGAGGGTGAATCGTCTTTGACTCTGAACTGACCCAGTTTAGTGAGTTTCTGTCAGGAGAAAGTGAACAGATCTCAAGCTCACGCCGTCAAACAGTTCGGGTCGGATGCATTTACTTGATGATAAATACAGTAAAAATTGTGAAATATGATTGTGATTCTTCAAAGTGAGAGCGTGAACAGATCTGTCAGAGCTCACACGTCATACAGTTTGGGGTCAGATGCATTTATTTAATTAAAAAAACACAGTAAAAATTGTGAAATATTGTGATTCAAAGTGAGAAAGTTAAGAGACCTGTCAGAGCTCACGCCGTCAAACAGTTTGCGGTCGGATGCATTGATTTAATCAAAAATACAGTAAAATTTGTGAAATATTGTGCTTATTGTTTCAAAATAGGAAAGAGAACGGATCTGTCAGAGCTCACGCCAATAAACACTTTGGGGTCGGATGCATTTAATTAATCAACAATACAGTAAAAATTGTGAAATATTGCAAAATATTGTGATTCTAAGTGAGAAAGTGAAGAGATCTGCCAGAGCTCACTCCGTCAAACAGTGGGACGCTGGAGGAGCAGCACTCACCGGAGGAGTCGAGACAGGAGCATCGGTAGCGTCCGGAGGAGAGTGCAGCTTTATGAAGGCAACTCCATACGCTATTGACTGTACACAAACACAGATAAAGACTCATTCACACATGAAGGGTGCACACGGGTTTGGAGAGTGAATGGTGACATGCTCACCTTGCTGTACGGCTGACTGCACACGATCTTCACACAGTCCCACTTCTCCTGCGCCGTGGCCTTCACCAGCTGGTTCGGCCCGAAGAGACGCACGCGGTTAGTGTTCGTGCCGTTACGACTCTCTGTGGGCGACATGAAGGACGACGTGACCAGCAGAACCTAAACACCAGAAAGATGCATTAACAGCACGCCAAATTATTATTTAGATTGAATGTGCACAAGTCATTTACCCAATATAAGATTTAGAAGGTGAAAACAAAACATAGATTTACAAATTTACAATTTACAGCAATACACAACCATATAAAAAATAAAATACAATTTACATAAACATATAAACACAAATATAAGTTGCAAGGTAATTATGTTTTTATTATATTTCTGTTAATTACAATAAAACCAAACATTTTTTTTTAATTATGTTTTTTTTACAGCTACTTACATAATTATATAAAATATTAACTAACCTGGATTGAAAATAAATTCATGCGTTCTAAACTTTATCAAAAGCTCTTTTGATTAAACTGTTTGATGCTGCTAAAATCTGTAACTTTGTGACGCACCTGAAAGTCTTGGTCTTTGACGGACGTGGAGTGTCCAACAAGGACCTCAATGAAAGCAGAGCCTTCATTTCCAATGTCTATGCTGTGAATTTGCTCTTCCTTTTCCAACTAGAGAAACAAAAAGAGGTTAATACTTAATTTAAAGAAATCATTAATACAGTTCTTTAAAGGGCAAGTGGCATCCAGTTACCAGTGAATAAAAAAAAAAAAGAAATATAAAAAATAATAATAATTATATATATATATATATATATATATATATATATATATATATATAACTATTAAAAATAATAAAAAATTTAAAAACAATTTTTTACAGTTTGAAAAAAGACATCCTAATAAAAATAAAAATATAAATAAAGAAAAACACCTGAAGAATGACTGAAACTTGCTTCTCTCCCGGTCTCGCAGCTTTCCATTTCCTATAAGTGTCGGAGCTCAGGAGATTATCTGCTTTGTGAGTCTGTGCAGAAGAATCGATTCATAGAGGTATTCATAAATAAACACACATGTGCTTTTATTTACACGTGTCAAATTTGATTCTTCCTCATCTTGTGACTCTTGGTCAGAAAGATGTTTTCATATTTAATAGCAGCTCTCATTTAAACCTCAGTATAAAATAGAATTTTGAGTTAAATGAATCAATTAAAAAATGTTAACAATAAACTCATAAACAGAGCCTTCTCCAGTTTGCAGATTATTGTGCATTGACTGTAAAGCAACCTTTGAAAAACACTTCTCACTGTTATTATAAAACAAAACAAAAACAATGAAAGGACTTACATTGTCTTCACTGCTGCATGACACGACATGCTTGAGTTTGATTTCAGGCATGTTCTTCAAACCACACACTCGCTTCTAGAACCTGAAAACACTGGAAAACCAAAATATATATATATTTTTTACAGTGTAAATTATCTTTTATATAATCGAAAGCATGGACAACACTACGATTTAAAATAAACAGGGTTTCAACACTTTGAAAAACACTGTCACTGTTGTTTATGACTGCTGGATAAGAGTTTTACCCCCTCAAAAGAATAAAATAAAGAAAGCATAATTTTAATTCAGACTGATTCGCTAAGGAGTCATTAAGAACGCTCAGCGAGTCGACTCCAAAGAACGATTCATTCATGGCTAATTGTACTAAGTGAAAAATCGTTTCAATATGACACACCGGAGTTAGATATTAACCAGAGCAACAGCAGACTAAATTATTGTCAAAACAATAAAAAAAATAACAACAACAAAATAAAGATTTGAAACACCAAAGATGCGAAGTTAATATTTCTCCGACTGTGCGTTTATATTGAAACAGACCAGCTGTCAATCATCAGGAACAACTGAGTATCTGATGTAGTTAAGGTAAACGACTAATTATCTGTCTAACGTCAGTTTATATAAAAGGAGTGCCATAAAACGACTAGTTAAGTGAGTTAACTAACGTTAGCATGCTTTACTGCTAGCTAACAATAGAACCCCATTACAGCGCTCTCTAAAGCGGCAGAGACGGCGCTGGAATCATTCAGAGACTCAAACTCAGAACATCAAGAACACTGTACCGAGATCCAGATCAGGAGAACCGCTTTATGTGGTTTATTGTAGTCTGTGAGAGACGAACCCGCTTACAAACTCCCTCTCAATCCACAACACGTGACGTCACTTCCGCCCGCCGGCGTATCAGAGCGCCGCTTCACAGGAATCCTCGTCTAGACTCGCCCGATTGCAAAATAAAAGTCCCTTTAAGCGATTTTTTAAAAAAGTCTTGTAAAAAGAGCTAAACCAATTATACTGATTTAAATTCTGGCATCTGTTTTATTTTTTTAGACTATCTATTTTAAATAAGTGCACTGCTTTCACATGCCTGGTGCACAAAACTGGTGAATGCAGTTTTACTATAGTAACACCATGATTATTTTTCATAATTACTTAAATTTGGGTCTGTTTGGTATGGAAGCCCTTTCCAACATGTAAGAAAAAATTATAATAAGCATGCTTTGATGTCATAATTATGATTAGAAACAAAATTGAGATAACAAGTTGAAATTATGATTCAAAAGGTCGAAATTGACACAATTCAATTAATCAAAAGTTAGAGCTGTGAGATAAAACATAGGAATTATGTGATAAAAAATCTAAACCATTTATTAAGTCATAATGACTTTATATTCCTATAAATAAATAAATAAATAAATAAATAAATAAATAAATAAATATATATATATATATATATATATATATATATATATATATATATATATATATATATATATATATATATATATATATATATATATATATATATATATATTTATACTTTTTTATCTCATAGTTGTGACTTTTCATGTTATAATTTCGACTTTAATGTCATAGTTTCGACAATTTACTTTAGAATTATGACCTTGGATGTTATCATTTAAATTTTAATCTCATAATTCCCTTTTTTTACCTCATAGTTATTACTTTTCATGTTATAATTTCAACATATAATCTCATAATTTTGACCTATCAAAGAATGATATTTGTTTTCTGATTGCGCTTTCGTTTCTGGAGTTCTTACAGGACCTTTATTTTGAAATCCGCAGTGCGGCAGCGGCGTTATTGTGTTTCCGGCGTCGATCACATGATGATTTCAGCTTGAGGAGTTTTGTTGACTTTTCTGAAGATCTCAGAGCTCAGATAGAATCTCCTCATTCATCTGCTGTACAAACCTTCAAATCGTCTCTGATATGGATGAATCGCGAGTGTTTGCGTCGATGTTGGGCTTTCTGCTGCTGTGTGTCGCGTTCAGTGTTTCTGAGGCGAAAACATCTCCAAAAACAACAATAATAACAACTCTTCCACCTCTCCACAAACGTATGTTTTTACCTTTGTCTTCTTCTATCTAATCATATCTCTCTATTTATCTGCTTGTAATATAAATGTGTATGTAACTATATGAATACGTGTAAGTAATTTGTCATTTAGCGGACGCTTTTATCCAAAGTCAAGACGTAATAAATGTCATAAACTATTATTATTATAGTATATTCCTAGTATTAATATAAACGTATTATGATATTATCATAATTTATTGTATATGTTTAATATAAAACTGTCACTGATTTTAATGTTTGTAGTGTTAAACACTGAAAAGGACTACTGCAAACAAGTCAAAGTTACATATTTTGTTGAAATCAATGAAATATAGAAGTATATTTATATTTATCTTATTATAGAAGTTTTATAACTCTTTTATGTTATTAATATGTGATGTGATCCTATAAATAAAGCATCAAAATTGTTTTGATTTAACATCTTTGGCTAGATTCAGCTCTTTATTTAGTATTTTTGTTTTGATGTCAGTGTTTTGTCTGATCTGTGATTTTTTTATTCTTCTTTCTCGGCCCAGAATGCAACACAATGACTTCCTGTGAGACGTGCCTCGCCAATGTCTCGGTAAGATAAGATCCTAAAGAATGTAATTAATAATATTAATAATAATAAAAATAATACAAGTTTTTTTTTACATCCTAGAGAATGTAATTAATAATAATAATAATAATAATAATAAAAGTTGGCATTAATAATAATAATAATAATAACAACAAACATTTTTTCTGAAATTTCTGTAATTAATAATAATAATAAATGTTTTTTTTAACATCCTGGATAATGTAAATAATAATAATAATACCACTACTACTACTAATAATATATGTGTCAGTAAGACCCTGGAGGATGTTGTAAACATTATTATTAATATTAACAGTGTTTCTCCTGACAGTGCTTGTGGTGCCAGACGAACAGCAGCTGCTCAGATTATCCGGTCTCGTATGTGCTTCCTCCGGCGTCGCTGTGTAAACTCTCTCAGGCTCGCTGGGGTGTTTGCTGGGGTGAGTTCCTTCATGAGCTGCTTTGAGATGCACACAAAGGGTTAAACACACAGGATCTCTAATGTACAGCAGCTGCTGAGCCGATGGAAGTTACACTTTCACATTCAGGAAGTGAAGCTTCCCTTCAGGCTGACTTTACACTCACTCACCATCCAGATTTATAGAATACTTCACTCTGATTGGCTGTTCGTGGCACTTAATGGTTAAATATTAATAAATATTGACCTAGCACTCAGCTGTGAAACCTAGTATTATTTATATACTATTTTGAATGATCTTTTATTTTATATTTTAAATTTTTAGTCTAATTTCAGTTACATTTTTAGACATTTATTTTAGTAATTGTATATTTTTATAAGTAAAAAAAAAAAAAAAAAAAAGTATTTACTTTTTTTTTTGGACTCTGATATAACTTATATATATATACCGGTTACACACACATACCTGGTTATATCTCTTAAAAAATAGGAATCAGGAATTTTTTTTTAATGATGTTTATTTGATGTTTTGTTCTCGTGCTAAAAACAATTAGCATTTTTTCTATGCATCTCAAAACAGAGCCGAATGTGTTTTAAATGTTATATTCTAGATAATGCATGCTATTGCACACACTCACATGTTAACTCGTGGAGGATGAGAGCAGTGTGAGGTCCGTAAGCGTCCTGATCTTCAGTGATGTTGTTTCAGTGAACTTCGAGGCTCTGATCATCGCGATGGCTGTGGTGTGTGGGACTCTGCTGCTGGCCGTGTGCGTCTGCTGCTGCTGCTGCTGCTGCTGTAAACGCAGACGCTCGTCCAGGTCAGACCACAGATAGTCCTTCATATCAGCTTCACTGCCTCTTTTCTTCAGATACTCACATTCACACACAGTTCTGTGCTCAAAGATTAACCCTGAACAGTTGATTGAAGCCTGGAAAGCCTGACATATGAAATAATTGTAAGGAGAATCTTTTATTTTATTTTAAATACAACATTTTACTAATCCTTTAGAGAAAATATATTACATTTATTGTGTTACTTTTTATTTCTTTTTAATTAATTCACTAGCAATATCTGAGTGAGAACTGTTTCTACAGTTATCGTGACACATTTGATCATAATGCCGAAACTCTTTATGTATTTTTTTGGGATGAACTGCTTCTTTAACCTTCATTATGCATTTAAAGTTTATATACAGTTTTTACATAATGAGTCCGTTTATACCTGAATATTGTTTTTTTTTTTAAGTAGTCAGAACTTAAAACTTTTCAAGTAAAAACAAATTAATTCTGAACCTCAACTTCTCATTCAGAAGAGCCCTTTTAAATCCATTTAATTTTTCCTTTTTATATTTTTTCCAAAGTCCGTTTTTTCCATTTAAATTTTCCTGGATTCATTTTTTTTTTAATTTGTTTAAATTCGTCCAATTTTTTTTGACTCCTTTTTAATAGTTTAATTAAAGTTTATCAAAATCAGAAAGCATGTCTAATTAAATAAAACCAAGAAACATGTATATTTTCACACCAATTTAATGAAAGTTTAACAAAAATGACATGTTTAGGGCCATATAAAATATTAAATTTTTTCTCACCATATTTTTTATTGTTACCAAATTCTGTGTTTCAGCATGTATAAATATTTGAATGCATTAAAAAAACTTAATTTCTTCTTCTTTTATTTAATTTTTTTATTAAAGTAGTCTTGTGAAATTTTTTTTTTCTCAGAAATTCTGTCGTGTATTTAAATTTTTCTGGTTATCAAACGAAGACTTAACTTATTAATTTAATTGATCTTTCAATTACTGAATAAAACACTCTAAACTCTCACTCATATAAAGGGCACATCTGTGTGTTTGTCCAGTCTTTGAAACACAGAAGTGCTTGACTCACAGAAGCAGAAGCGCTCTCTCGATCTCTCTTTAATGCTTTCTCAGCTTCATGTGATGATCCTTTGTTCCTGATGTTTTACGGCTAGACTACACATCATAGTTTCACTTTTCCTTCTCATTGGGAGTAAACCATGGTTTATTGTTGTTTTTATGACTGAAGTGAGTTCATGTGACTAGTTTCTGTCTCTCAGTTTCAGTGATGATGTAAAGGTCACAGATGTTGAGCACAATTGCTGTAATTATCAGCTGGTTGTTCATCTTCTCAGACTTATATAAAATAATCTGTTACAGGATTAATTCAGCTCTGTGTTTTCTCTGGCTTTTACTTCTACATTTGCAGTTTCGACCGTGATGATGAGCAGTTTGCGCGGAGAAGAGAGGAGATCAGACAGCGAGCAGATGAACGGTACGTAGATCCCACCGCTTCACAGATCAGATGCTCATGAAGCTCCGGATGATTTATTTCGTCTGGAGGCTTGGTCCATGTTCGTTGTGGTCTGTGGAGAGGAAGAATGATGTAGAGGGAGTGTATGGTGTCGTATGTCACACGCACATAAAACACTGCTGCTCGTATTTACAACGAGTCTGTGGAGGAATGGATGTCCTTAAACAAAGACACGAACTCACCGTGAATCATCTCCTGCTGCTCTTCAGGACGGGTTCAGCTCAACTGGTTGGGTTACGGAAATTGAATCCAGGTTATGAGTTTGATTTGCTCTTCTAGGTTTACAGGACTCAGGATTTATATTGGGTAAAATACAGTAGAATTCAGTGCAAAAATACAGAATTGTGAGATGTAAACTTCAAAAAATCTTAAGAACAAAATCATAATTGCAAGATGTAAATAAAAAACTCTTTAAAAAAAAAATCAGAATTGCGAGATTTAAATGCAAAACTCTTTAAAAAAATCATGTAAATGCAAATTTCTTAAAAAAACAAACAAAAAAACAAAAACATAAATGCAAGATGTAAATGCAAAACTCTTAAAAAAAAAAAATCATGTTAATGCAAAACTCTTAAAAAAAAAACAAAAAAACATAATTGCAAGATGTAAATGCAGAACTCTTAAAAAAACAAAAAAAAACATAATTGCAAGATGTAAATGCAAAACTCTTAAAAAAAAAAAAAATCATGTTAATGCAAAACTCTTAAAAAAATAAATAAATAAAACATAATTGCAAGATGTAAATGCAAAACTCTTAAAAAAAAAAAATCATGTTAATGCAAAACTCTTAAAAAAAAAAAAAAAAAAACATAATTGCAAGATGTAAATGCAGAACTCTTAAAAAAACAAAAAAAAAACATAATTGCAAGATGTAAATGCAAAACTCTTAAAAAAAAAAAAAATCATGTTAATGCAAAACTCTTAAAAAAATAAATAAATAAAACATAATTGCAAGATGTAAATGCAGAACTCTTAAAAAAAAAAAAAATAAACATAATTGCAAGATTTAAATTCAAAACTCTAAAAATAAATAAATAAATAATAAAAAAAACCATAAATGAAAGATGTAAATGCAAAACTCTTTAAAAAAAATCATGTAAATGCTAAACTCTTAAAAAAAAAAAAAAAAAAAAAAAACATAATTGCAAGATGTAAATGCAAAACTCTTAAAAAAAAATCATGTAAATGCTAAACTCTTAAAAAAAAAATCATGTAAATGCAAAACTCTTAAAAAAAATCATGTAAATGCAAAACTCTTAAAAAAAAAATCATGTAAATGCAAACCTCTTAATAACAAAAACAAAACAAAAAAAACAAATGCAAGATGTAAATGCAAAACTCTTAAAAAAAAAAAAAAGTTATTTTCAGGACTCTTGAATCTCATGCTCTTATTAGCACAAAACACATTGTATTAAGTTATTTATTTGCTTTTTTATTTGTTGGTTTCCTTTTTTTCACTTGTTTTTCGCCATGAATGTTATCAATTATTGTATTATTTTGATCAAGGTGGCCTAACATGACATCAGTCTAATCTAACTAGTTTCTTCAAAGTCTCTGCAAGAAATACAGCTCAAATGAAGCAAATGACACAGAAATGTCGTATTTTGTTTAAAAAATCTGCATATTCTGAAGCCGTCACTCATGTCTGGTTACTGTGTGTTGCAGGAGGGCCGAGAGGACGGTGAAAAATGATGAAATCCGCAAGAAGTACGGTGAGTAACGTCAATCCTGCTCTTCTCTCATTAATATTCACAAGAGTTCACGCACAGCTACTCTTTATAACCATTTTCTGCATTTTACAAAAACAGTAGAGCCATGAAAATGTCAAATGGCATAAATACATTTATGGATTTATAAATCACAGAAGTACTGGGATAAAAGTTTATAGTTCAGATATGAACTCTGATGTGTATGGTAGTGATTAAAATAGAGTAGGACTAAATCACCTTTTAAAAGTAATTTGGGACGTCAAATGAAGATTTATCGATTACATTGTAACACCAGAGATTCAAGAGATTCGTTCAAGTGAAACAAGTATATCTTGAGTGAGTCATTGAATCATTAATTCATAAATTACATATGATTTTGTTTAGTTGTCTAATGTTTTGTTTAATTCAGAATAGTGAGAGAACCACAACTTCCATTGAAAAAATACAATAAAATTAATTTTATCAGAATCATGTGCCTCTATTTTGCGTGCAAACAGATCTTAAAGAGTCGCGTTTTTATGTAGCCTGATGAATTTTGTTCGTTGTATTCAGTAGCAATTAAATAGTTTGCAAAAAGAGACATAGGATAATGTTTGATTTAATTATTTAATCTTATTGGAGTAGAAAAGAATTGCAGTCAGAATTGGAATCAATAAAATTCAACCATCCATCTTTTGTTTTTGTTTTTATTTACACTAGTCAACACTTGAACACTTGAAGTTTCATCAAAGTTGTCTTAAAACCAAAACAATACCCTTTCTTGTCTTAGTGTTTTGAGTTTACATCTCCAAACTTAGAATTCAGAGAAAAAAGTCAGAGCTGTGAGATTTAAATGCTAAAGCTAAGAAATAGTCAGAATTGCAAGATTTTAACGCAAAACTAAGTAAAAAGTGACAATTGTGAGATTTAAACGCAAAACTAAGAAAAAAGTCATACAGTCAGAATTGCGTAGTGTGAATGTAAAACTCATAAAAGTCCGAATTGCGAGGTGTGAACGTAAAACTCGGAAAAAGTCAGAATTGCGCGGTGTGAACGTAAAACTCGGAAAAGGTCAGAATTGCGAGGTGTGAACGTAAAACTCGGAAAAAGTCAGAATTGCGAGGTGTGAACGTAAAACTCTGAAAAGTCAGAATTGCGCGGTGTGAACGTAAAACTCGGAAAAAGTCCGAATTGCGAGGTGTGAACGTAAAACTCGGAAAAGTCAGAATTGCGAGGTGTGAACGTAAAACTCGGAAAAAGTTCGAATTGCGAGGTGTGAACGTAAAACTCGGAAAAGTCAGAATTGCGCGGTGTGAACGTTAAACTCGGAAAAAGTTCGAATTCCGAGGTGTGAACGTTAAACTCGGGAAAGTCAGAATTGCGAGGTGTGAACGTAAAACTCGGGAAAGTCAGAATTGCGAGGTGTGAACGTAAAACTCGGAAAAAGTCCGAATTGCGAGGTGTGAATGTAAAACTCGGAAAAGTCAGAATTGCGCGGTGTGAACGTTAAACTCTGAAAAAGTTCGAATTGCGCGGTGTGAACGTAAAACTCGGAAAAAGTCAGAATTGCGAGGTGTGAACGTAAAACTCTGAAAAGGTCCGAATTGCGAGGTGTGAACGTAAAACTCGGAAAAAGTCAGAATTGCGAGGTGTGAACGTAAAACTCTGAAAAGTCAGAATTGCGCGGTGTGAACGTAAAACTCGGAAAAGGTCAGAATTGCGAGGTGTGAACGTAAAACTCTGAAAAGTCAGAATTGCGAGGTGTGAACGTAAAACTCTGAAAAGTCAGAATTGCGCGGTGTGAACGTAAAACTCGGAAAAAGTCCGAATTGCGAGGTGTGAACGTAAAACTCGGAAAAGTCAGAATTGCGAGGTGTGAACGTAAAACTCGGAAAAAGTTCGAATTGCGAGGTGTGAACGTAAAACTCGGAAAAAGTTCGAATTGCGAGGTGTGAACGTAAAACTCGGAAAAGTCAGAATTGCGCGGTGTTAACGTTAAACTCGGAAAAAGTTCGAATTCCGAGGTGTGAACATTAAACTCGGGAAAGTCAGAATTGCGAGGTGTGAACGTAAAACTCGGGAAAGTCAGAATTGCGAGGTGTGAACGTAAAACTCGGAAAAAGTCCAAATTGCGAGGTGTGAATGTAAAACTCGGAAAAGTCAGAATTGCGAGGTGTGAACGTAAAACTCGGAAAAAGTTCGAATCGCGAGGTGTGAACGTAAAACTCTGAAAAGTCAGAATTGAGCGGTGTGAACGTAAAACTCGGAAAAAGTTCGAATTGCGAGGTGTGAACGTAAAACTCGGAAAAAGTTCGAATTGCGAGGTGTGAACGTAAAACTCGGAAAAGTCAGAATTGCGAGGTGTGAACGTAAAACTCTGAAAAAGTTCGAATTGCGAGGTGTGAACGTAAAACTCGGGAAAGTCAGAATTGCGAGGTGTGAACGTAAAACTCGGAAAAAGTTCGAATCGCGAGGTGTGAACGTAAAACTCTGAAAAGTCAGAATTGAGCGGTGTGAACGTAAAACTCGGAAAAGTCAGAATTGCGAGGTGTGAACGTAAAACTCGGAAAAAGTCAGAATTGCGAGGTGTGAACGTAAAACTCTGAAAAGTCAGAATTGCGCGGTGTGAACGTAAAACTCGGAAAAAGTCCGAATTGCGAGGTGTGAACGTAAAACTCGGAAAAGTCAGAATTGCGAGGTGTGAACGTAAAACTCTGAAAAAGTTCGAATTGCGAGGTGTGAACGTAAAACTCGGAAAAAGTTCGAATTGCGAGGTGTGAACGTAAAACTCGGAAAAGTCAGAATTGCGCGGTGTGAACGTTAAACTCGGAAAAAGTTCGAATTCCGAGGTGTGAACGTTAAACTCGGGAAAGTCAGAATTGCGAGGTGTGAACGTAAAACTCGGGAAAGTCAGAATTGCGAGGTGTGAACGTAAAACTCGGAAAAAGTCAGAATTGCGAGGTGTGAATGTAAAACTCGGAAAAGTCAGAATTGCGCGGTGTGAACGTTAAACTCTGAAAAAGTTCGAATTGCGAGGTGTGAACGTAAAACTCGGAAAAAGTTCGAATCGCGAGGTGTGAACGTAAAACTCGGAAAAGTCAGAATTGCGCGGTGTGAACGTTAAACTCGGGAAAGTCAGAATTGCGAGGTGTGAACGTAAAACTCGGAAGGATTTTCTAGACAAGTAAAAACAATTGTCTTGTTTTCAGAAAAAAATTGTTTTTGTGTAGAACAAGCTAAATAATCTTATTTAAAACAGAAAACAAAAACTGTGCATCGGGTAAAGTCTAAGCAATGATTAGTATTTAATACTATTGATTAAAGCATAATTATTTTACTCATTACAGTAGAATTAAGACCTTGCTCAGCCTTTACCAGATGCACACATACACACAATAACCTGTCCTTCAGTTCATTACTTAAGATCATCATCAGACTGCATTTACTAACATTTCAGTCATTTTCTTAATTACTAAATTCAGAAGATGCTAAACTGTTATCTGGTTTTAAATTCACAAGGATTTGAGGAGAGAAAAGCATTTCTTCAGAATTTCTTCTTTTTGACTGAGCTTTCTCTAATAAAGAGCGTCCTCCAGCTCTAAATGGTGGAAAAGTGTCAGGCGAGCTGCTTGACTCATGCTTGATTAACTCTGTGCTAATTAGCGTTGGTGGAGAGCTCAGAAGAGCTGTAATTTATGTGCTAGCAGAGCCTCGGAGGAATGGGGTGAAATGTAAATGCACTTGGCGCTGCGATCACGAGAGAGAGAGCCAGAGCTGCGGCGGAGGCCAGGAGGACAAACCCTCGCAGCTGTTGCGCAAAAACCCCACAGAAAACCACACGACCTTGAGACAAACTGAAGGTGAAGATGTCTGGGTTCATGCCACAGAAAAGCAATGAAAATTACCTGAAGAGAGCATTTGTCTTCAAAACACTACTTTATTTATTTTATTTAGAAGTAATTTTAAACAAATTCCTGTTCTGTTATATTTCATTGACTTTGGCCAATTAGCTGGTAACTTTATTTTTTGTTTAGACTAACATTGTTTATTATTTTATTTTGATTTATAATTTAATTTGATTGGATTTTATGCAATTATTTTTTACGTATTTTATTAATTTTTAATTTATTTATATTGTATTATTTAATATATTTGATGAATTATAGAAAATTGATTAATTTTGATTTATTTATTTTATTTTTTAGTTCATATTTTATTATCTATTTTGTTTTATTTATTTTTATTTAATTTGTGTTTATAATTTTTTTATTTCTTATTTGTATTATTTATTTATTATTTAATTTGATTGGATTTTATACAATTATTTTAATGTATTTTATTTAGTTTTTCTGTTTAGTTTTCTACATTTGTTTTATTTCTTATTAATATTTTATTAGTTATGTAATATATTTTATTTATTATAGAAATTTATTGAATTTGTTTAATTGTTTATATTATTATTTATTATTTTATTTTTCTTTATCTATTTTGTTGTATTTATTTTATTAATTTTTTTATTTTTAAGTTGTTTATATATATTTATTTATTTTTTTAATTACATTTTTTATTTTAATTAATATTTCATTCTCTTTATTATCTGTTTGATATTCTCGTGAGCCGGGCGAAAGTAAATTGTTGAAAGTAAAGAGGAGATCAAAGGATGTGAGTCTCAGTAAGAGTTTCATCCCTCTGCTTTTCATACTTCACTTTTTTTTCTATTTTTTGCTCAATGTGTTACTACTTCTTTTTTATGTGTAAAAGTGTGAAAAATAGAAAACTCAAAGTGTATTTGTATTATTTTCAGTGGAAAAAATATTTAAATAAGTGTATGACTAATAGGTGGTATAACAAATATAACTGATCTATAAATACTTCTTTTAAGGTTAAATTATATTTATATATGTAATGCATTGGGTGCTTTATTGCCACAAAACTATATACAAATTTTACAAATTATTATTATTTTTTATTCCATGGAAACAAAATCTGATTTGGAGATCTAAACTCAAAACTCAGAATAAAAAACAGTCAGAGTTGCAAGAAAATTAGAGTTTATATCTCACAATTCTTTTTTTTCCTTAAAATAGTTAGAACCAAATTAAGAATTGTAAGAAAAAGTCACTTATACTTTTTTAGTTAGTTTATTTTTGTTATCCCGTGGTGGAAACAGACTTCCAGAGTTTACAAACTAAAAGTCATTTTTGTAAACTTTACTTATTGAGTCCAAAATAAAAGTGTGGTGATGCCGTTCTGTTATTACTGATGGTTTCTGGGCCGCGTCCTCATTGGCTCTGCTGTGTGCTTGTGTGTGTGTGTGTGTGTGTGTGTGTGTGTGTGTGTGTGTGTGTGTGAGACAGCATGATGGATGGAGAGCTCCGTTGTGTTCCTCCTGCTCTCTGCAGTCCGTACATCAGGGACCTGCTGCTCTCTCTCTCACTCTCTCTCTCTCACACACACACACACACACACACATGAGCGTCTGCCCTCCGAAGGACGTCCTGTGCGAAATACTGTCAGAGCAACAGGGTTCAAAACCAACACCAAACTACAAACTGACAATTAGCTGCTAACCTTTTTTGACAAGATGCAAGTACTTCTGTGGTTTCACTTCATAAACATCCAAAGATACACATTTACTTGTTTATCTCTCTGTATTCTGAAGGCTTTTGTTGATGTATAATTCCCCAGAATTCAAAAAATATGGTGAAAATGTGTTTGTTTTCTAACTGTTGACGGTATTTTTCTGATTCATGGAGTGATATTATGCAGCTTTAATATGTCTGCTTTTGGTTTCATGGAAACACAAGTGATTATTTTATGAGATTTGATGAATATGTCTCTGTAGATTTCAGTTGAGACCGTTTTCTCAAAATGAGTTTCAGCAGACTTTACAGTTTCATTTCCATCCATACTCGTAAAGTTATTATAGAAGGCTTTGTTCATATCTGAGTTTTTGCCTTACTTGTCAAGAAAATGCATCCAGATTCAAGACTTTTGAGATGTTTATACTAGAAAACAAGACGTGGATATGAATTCTGATTCCCACACATTCTTCTCCTGTTCCAGGTCTCATCCCAGACTCCGATCATCCGTACAGCAAGTTCGAGAACGAGTAAAAGCCACGGATCGCATCCCTTCACCACACGCCGGATCACTTTAGGTTAGATGGATGCGTGTAGAAATCTCTCTCGTCTGTATTACAGCAGAACGCTGCTAAAGAATCATTTTCATCCTCTGTATTTCTGTCTTGATTTCTGATACAAATATCTAAATATTCAGACAATCAAGATAGTAGAATAACATAATATATAAAGTTAAAAAAACATCAACCTGAAGTGATTTTAGGTTTGAATGTGACTCTTTTATTTCTTTGTGTTCTTATATAGAGTTTGAGAACTAGTTTATGCAAAAATGTCAATTCTGTCTTGGTTTATTCCCAATTCTGTCGTTCTTTTCTGCTCAACAACAGTTAATACTTCATATTTTACTTTATAAAATGCATCATATTTACTGCTGTTATGATGCCTTGATGGATTCTTTCTTTGTCACTTTCTTTCTTCCTTTGCATTCAATGTTAAAAAAACAACAACTTTGGCATGTGTAATGACATGAGGATGTATAAATGACAACTAAGTTCAGTTTTTAAGTGAATTGTTGCACTTTTTGATTCAGTTGTAATCGCAAACTTATCTTTTTTAATGGCTCTGGCTTCTGTGAATGACTTGTATTTATACTGTGTTCTTATTAAAACATGTCCTAATAAAACAAGCTTCCACTTTTAAAGAAATCTCAGTGCTTTATCCCCGTGTGGAGTGATGATGGGCTTTTGATTTTGTGGTTTATTTTTTGTGTGTGAATCTGCTGCATGCTAAAGATGCAGAACAGAACGAGTTGCATGTGAGATTTAAGTGAACATGAAATCAACACTCAGCCTATTTGCTTTTATAAACGTGTTTCTGCATAATTCATCAGTGCACATTATTCCGAGGGAAATGATGCAGGAGTCTCTTATTTTTCAGCCGCCTGTCACATAGAAACATCATCAGATCAATTCCACTTGGATGAAATGCGTGCAAATACATCATCTTAAAACAAAATGTCAATCAAAATGTAAAAAAATGGCGGTATTATGTACTGGGTGAAATTATTATTTTTGTAATTATTTAATTTATTAATAATATATACATAACATCTTTTCACAGTATTTTTTAAAACCTTTTCAGTGTAGTAAATAATTTTCCTATTTTCCTGTATGAATTATTAATTAAGTCATGCACGGAATTTTTGGCCATTTAAAAACTGTACAAATGTCCTGAAGATGCCTGCTGGCTTTTATTAAAAGGCGAGGCGGTGTTCCTCAGATGACGGACAGCTGATGCAGCCAATGAAAGACGCGACGTCTATTCAACGGCCAATGACTGACCCGCGGGGGCGGGGCTTACTCGGCCGTTTTATCCTCACTCTCTCGCCAAGCAGAAGGAGAATCCCAAAAAATGACATCCAGCAGCAGCTTTCCAATCCAGAGGAAAACCGCGGCGTTTGGAGAAGTTTCCCTCCTCACATTACCACGGATTACAGCTCGTTCTTCAGAGATGTAGTCAGAAGACGTCAGAAATGTGTATTTGACACGAAAGGACAGTGTTTCCACACAACAGTTAATATTTACGCGTCTCTGATCGCGCCTCAGCTTCATTTCAGACATGTGTGATTTAATGCCAGCGGCTCAACCGGCCGAAAAAATCGGCAAAATGAAGAAATTAAGAAGAACGTTGTCGGAGAGCTTCAGTCGTATCGGTGAGTGTCAAAAACACAGTAAAAACACGGTAAAACACTGTCAAATACGCGCCGTTATTGTTCGCGCGCGCGTCAGCTCCGCAGGAAAGTTAGTTTTAACTGTTAAAGATCGTTTAGTAAATCAAACCACGAATATAAACACAAAAATAAGACTGAAACCGATTCAAAGCGTTCACGAGCTCCTCTCAAACCAGCCGGATGTAGAATAAAGAATAGAATTGAGTAGAATATGCAGGGATGAACTTGCGAGAGCTTCATGTGGTCTTTGAGTCTAAATCATAAAGAAGAATCATAAATGAGATCTTATTCATATCTCAGTTTAGCACATTAACTGTAAAGACGATAGACAACATTTCTATGTGTTTTAAGGCTTTATTAGATCAGACGCTGAAGTGGTTTATTCATCTAAAAAAAAAAAACACATTTCACCCCAAAAACAGAATAAATTATTTATTTTTCGTAAAGTAAAGCCTATGAGGTACTGCAATTATATTTATAGATGTCTTTGTATTTCTATTTTTTAAAAATATTGATTATATTATTTAAAAGATATAATTTTTGTGAATATTTGAAGGGTGTTTATAATGTATAAAATAAAATGTAAAAAAATTGTTATCATATATATATATATATATATATATATATATATATATATATATATATATATATTATAATTTAAATTATTTTATAAGCATTTTTATTATTTAAAAAAAGCTATCCAAAATAAAAATTAATAATAATAATTATATTAATTAATACTTTAAATTTAATTTTTTTATAATTATTTAAAAATGTCATTAATATAAAATTGTCTTTTGAAAAATACTAATAAAAATGAATATGGTTCCATCAACCTTTTTAACAGACATTACTGAAGAAAATGCAAGAAAAAATTATCTGAATAGAAAAATGAAGTGTGCTTCTGCTGCAACAACATGTGAGAACTTCTAATACATTGCATTTCTTATAAACTGTATAAACATAATGCATAATGTCCCCTGTAAAGTAGAGACGCTTGAGCACTAGTTAGGGCTCTTCTGTCGCAGCGGTGGTTAAAGATGCTGTCTAAGGGCCTTTCTCTGGTGAAGTTGCTGACATCATCAGCTCTCATCCGTTCTGTCACTGATGACTGTGTCTCTGCACAGGACGAATACACACAGATATACAGCACGAGAACACACCGTCATGTGCATCATGCAGAGAGAAGATAAGGCCAGCTCTGGAAAATATATATATGCAAGATTGAATTAACATGGACTAAATATTGACTATTTATACCCACTATTTGTGCACAGTGTTACTATGCATGTAGCCTGAAGCCTATAATGTACCGTATACATACTTCAGTTTAAATAATTAATAATACCTATAATATTTTATTGCATTATATATGTATATACTTAACTCTGGGGTATATTTGTAGCAATAGACAACAATACATTGTATGGGTAAAAATTATACATTTTTCTTTTATGCCAAAAATCATTAGGATATTAAGTAAAAAACATGTTCCATGAAAATAATTAGTAAATCTCCTACCGTAAATATATCAAAACTTAATTTTTGATTAGTAATATGCATTGCTAAGAACTTAATTTGAACAATTTTAAAGATGATTTTCTCAATGTTTAGATTTGTTTTTGCTCCCTCAGATTATTTTTATTCTGTGTATATAAATGTTATGTTCTTATTATATATTAATATTGTAAATAAAATAATATATGTAAATATTTTTTAAACTATATATATGCAGTTTTTATATATATATATAGAGAGAGAGAGAGAGAGAGAGATAGAGATAGAGAGCTATAGATATTATAATAAAAAAAATTTTTTTTTATATATTATTATAAATGTTTTAATACTTTTTATAAATATAAGTAAAAAAAAAACTTTTATATATTATATGTAAAATATATATATATATATATATATATATATATATATATATATATATATTTTTTTTTTTATTAAATTGAGCTTAATTTTGAATGCAAAATATAATTTCTCTTATTTGTTTGTGCCCAGTTTGTTCAGTGTTTATACAAATATGAAGTCTGTAATATATCTGCTATTTCTGTCTGTTTTCCTCAGAGGGGAGAAATTTAATTTGGCTCGTCGCTTTGAAACGACAACAGTGACATGAATAAATCATAATGTGAGGAAGATGAAAGAGAGACGCTCCGAGGCACTTGTTTAACACTCAGACTCGTTTGTGCTTTAGTTAAACTATGAAACAGGTTTATTAAACACACAAATGAGTCTATTATCCTGTCTTCTGAACACATTATTATTATTACAGACATTTCTGCGTTTAAAGTTGAGTTTGTGGCGTTAGGTTGATTACCACAATATATTTTGGTATAGTTATAAAAAGCAGAAATGTGAAGCTGGAATTACCAAAATAATAAAAATTATTACTTAGTATTTTTTAATGTTTATTATGATAGTGTCCTGCCCATAGACTTCAGATACATAGAGATATTTAATAGTGAAGTTGTGAAGTGTCTTGCTCTATTGACTTTAGTGTACACAATATTTTCTGTCATAATTAACAACACATCACAAACACGACCAAAAAAAAAATAAAAATAAAAATAAATAAAATAAAATAAAAAGAAAGATAAATATATATATAAATAATAAAAGCATTTATTTTTCTGTGGTAAGGAACAGCACATCACATAAATATAATAAAAAAATAATAATAAAAATATATTTTTTAATAAAAAAATTAAAGGATTTTATATTTTTAAAAAGTAGTATTTTTGAGTGTTTATCGCTGTAGATATTAAGAGTAGAAACTATTTTCTGTGGTAATGAACAACTTTTCACTAACACTTTTACATAAAAATTTTAAATATGAAAAATAATACAAATATATTTTTAAAATAATACAGTGTTTATCGCTGTGCAGTTTCTTGTGCTATAGACTTTAGAGTTGGAAAATATTTCGGCCAGTTACAGCCTTTACTTGTTTTTCATTTGCATGTGCAGAAACCATTAAAGAGCTTATTTCTTTCTTTTATCCACTGTTCAGTAGTCCTTAAAGCGGATGTTTAATATAACTTTTCTTTCTCTTCCCCTCAAGCCTTGAAGAAAGAAGACAGCGGCTTCGACGAGGTGAGAGATATATAAAGCCTCGGTGGTGTCTGTCGCTGGAGCAGTGCATGCTGGGATGTGTGGGTCTCTGGGGTTGACGTGTCAGCTGTGATCATGACAGAGATGCTTCAGCGTTCTGCGCTGCGTCTTACAGCCATTATTCAGGGATTATTGAGAGCTCTTCTAGTGTTTCTACAGTATTATTGTGTTAAACAGGATTTCTGTGTTCTGAGGAGACCAACTTTAAAACCTAATTGCTCAAAAATATTATCAAAAGTGAGATCATTGTATATTCAGTCAGTCAACGAAGATTTGATTTAGTGCACTATGATAAACATTTAAAAATAAGATTTTTTAAATTAAATATAATAATGTTACTTTTATATGATAAATAGAGATAATATATATAATATACAATTTATGTTTAAAATATGAAGATTTTTGTTTGTTTCATATATATATATATATATATATATATATATATGACCATTATACTTTGATTTAGTGCACTCTGATACACATAAAAAATAAGATATCTTAAATTAAATATAATAATATAAAATGTATATAATAAATTGAAATAAAATATATATAATATGCAATTTATAGTTAAAATATATTGATTTTTGTTATATATATATATATATATATATATATATATATATATATATATATATATATATATATATATATATATATTTATATATATAATGATTTTTTAATTATTTAAAAATATGAATATTCATATTTTTAGTTTCTGTATTTGTTTGTTCTTGTTATTTTCATTATTTTACTTTAAATATATCTATGCATAATTTTAAGAATAGTTTAAATTAGTTTTCCTTTTGATATTTTCTGTTTTATATATATATATATTTATGTTTTATGTATATATTTTATATATCTGTCTATATATTTTTTATGTTTTATTTTAGTTTTAGTTTGTTTTAGTATGTCAAGTTAAACTAAATTAAAAACAGAAACGTTGGAACTATGTCAATTCAAATGAATATATATATATATATATATATATATATATATATATATATATATATATTTAATTTCAATAAAGATTAATTTGATTTCAAGTAACAAGTAACAAATATATGTTTATGGTATAATTGTAGTTGGTAATAACCCTGTTCAAACAGCTGTGCAGTAATAAGATCACAGTGTTATAAAGTTGCAACAGTTATAAAATGATTCAGTTTCAGCTGAACACAATAGAGTCATTATTCAGTTCAGTGTGGATTCGATTCAGTTCAATAATTACAAGATCAATTCTGTCCAGCTATAAAGCAGCTCTATATAAAAGTGTTAGATTGTAACGAAGAAAAGAATGTATATGGAAATATGATTGTTTGTGAGTTCTCTTGATTCTGGAGTGATTCGCTCTCGTTGTTCAGTGTGAATCAGATGAATGAACTGAATCAGCTGTTATTTAAAGCTCGATGTGGATCTGTGTCCTCACCTTCATGTCCTTGTGAAGTTTAATTAACACTTCACATCTCCACAGTTCAGCTCCTAAAATATCCAGATGTCTCCTGTGTTATTCAGAGTCATATGATGCTTTGTGTGAAGAAAAAGTTACTTATTAAAATCATCTCAAATCAGCTCTCTGTGCCATATTTAGTCACATTTACAGTCACTTCTTCAGTTTCTCACATAAAGCATCAAAAGACGTCTGAAGACGTGGAATATAGTGCACTACATTTCATGCTTTTTTGTCTTTTTTGGAGTGAAGAGTCTTCATTATTTCCAGAAATTTTTTATTTTTAGAAGAATCTAATCGCAGGTTTTTCTTTGATGAAAACTGCAATTTAGATTTTTAAAATGCGATAAAAATCAAGGTTTGCTGTGATAGTGCTTGTTTGTAGGGCCTAGTAATAATAAAACATTATATTATAATTAATAATAAAATAAAATTGACTAAATTTAAACTAAATTAAAACTATCACTATTAAAATGTTAATGTAAAATGTTTAAGAGTGATATGATAATAATCATAATATATATATATATATATATATATATATATATATATATATATATATATATATATATATATATATATAAATATTAAATATAATGTGATTAAATATACATACATACCCATTTATTTGGAGTTGATATAATAATGCATTTATTATATTAAATATTAAATATAAATTATTGTTAGAATGACATTTTCATTTGCTTATTTGTATATATCACAAAAAATATTATTCATAAATATTAAATAATATATTTATAAAAGATACAACAATAATATATTAATAAATGGTTCCAGTTATGATTACACCTGCACTGAAGTGGATATAATAGTGCATTTATGCTATACATATCAAAATACATGATTAGAATTACCTTTTGATTTATTTATGGATTTAGCAGACACTTTTATCTAAAGTGATTTCAAATGAAGGAAATAAATGAATTGTAAATGTGTGAACTCTTTATTGTTGGATTCAGTCGTGATGTTCACAGCTCTCTGCTTCTCGAACGATGAATTACTCGTGTCTTTTCTCTGTGTGTCAGAAGTCTGGCACGTTCTCGGTTTCATTTGTTTGCTGTCAGCGTGTGGAATTAATTTAATAAATGTCCTCTTTCATCATGTTAAAGGCTCCCCGGTTATACATGTATGCAGTTTTTCTTTTGTGTTTGAGGGAAAAGCTTCAGCTTCATCTTTGATGATCAATATAATCTGATAGACGTCTTATAATCCAGTGCTATTCACAAATACATCTATAACACACAGTAAGTGGGTCAGAGTCTGTGGTGACTTTTAAGGGCATGGAAAGTGTGCTCCAAAAGCTTTTTTGACTTGTAAGAGCACTCAGAAACTACACAGAGGCCTGAATTCAAGATTGCATATATAACATCAATCCATTTGTATTACACTGTTTAACATAAATAAACTAATAAACTTATTGTGATGAATATATTTATCAGTCAGAAAGGAAACGGTCAGATTTCTGCTCTCAAAATAAATAAATAAACCTAAACAAAACAAAAAATAATTGAATTTAATTTAATTTTAGTATTTTAAAGTATTTTTTGTATTATTATTTATAGTTATTTTTTAAGTTATATTTTCAAAATGTATTTTTATCCAAATGGCTCATGATCAGCATAAATGTAAAAATATATTTTTTCCCCTCAAGAACTGATTTTCTCAGGAAATGAGACAAATAAATATAAAAACAGACAAATAAACGATAAAAATACAATTATATGTTTTATAAATAAAAAAAAGGAATTATATATTACATGCACAATAATTTTTTTACATTTATTTTTTAATTAACGACTAACTGTAACACATTCAGTAAATTACAGTAATTAAATCTTACCTGTTTCTTACCAGTTTCATCACAATATGCATCGCATTCATTTTTTATGTTATGTTTAAACACATGGAAATGTTACTGTAGATTCAAACATATAAAGCTGAAGTTTGGGGCTGAATGCACTAATGAATCGTTGACAGAACATCAGTCATGTGGTCAGCTAGAGCTCTTCCTGATTTCAGACAGTAAATCAGAGTATTGCGTGTTTTCTTCTTCCTGCGTTAGTGTGAAACGCTGAGTAAACCTGATGAGATCGTGGTATCGGCGCTCATCCGTCTGTTTGTGGCTCTTGGCCGTCATCCATGCGTCCAGATGCTTGCTTCATCTGGATCTGGATCAGGGTTTTTCAGACAGAAGGAGCACACTGAAATGAACGTTTGCTGCTGAGTAACGTCATGTTGAGCACAGGGAGATATTGACTGGTTTTTATGCATGACTTTCCTGGTTTGTAAGGATGCGTGTTGCTTTATAAAGTGATGCATTATTTATCAGTACCATATAGGTTATGTTATCTATATTAGTTTAAGACATTGGATATGTAATTGTGCATTCTTATTTCCTCTACTTTGTACACTTTAAAATATTATATCACTTTATCATAATTCTCATTTTAATTAATCTCCAAAAAACAAATGATTGAATAACCCTGTACCAAATCCTAATATAATTATTATTTATTTTTGATCCATGTTGGGATTCATGAATTCAGCTGTAGCATTTAAATAAATGATTTTTAAATTTTTTTTTGACATTTTTTATTGATAAAAAAAAAAATTCTGATATTAGTTGAAAATAATGATCAGTTTCTTATAATTATATATACATATATTTATCGGTTTGCTGGAATTTTTGCATTAATGCATAAATATAAATTTTTCAGCAATGTTAAAATTTCTAAACTCAGATTTAGCATTCAGAATGTTTTTTTTTCTTTTTCTTTACACAATATTTTATTTTTGATTATACAAATTCATCAAGTATATATATATATATATATATATATATATATATATATATATATATATATATATATATATATATATATATATATATATATATATGTAATTTTATTGGCTTATCAGTATTGACCAGAATTATAATATTTATATTATTTGAAATTAATGTGAAGCATTCTGAAAGTATTTATTGTTTAATTTTTTTTTATTTATTTATTTAGGCAAAAAAAAAACATTTTCTGACACATTTTAATTTCTGACATTTATGGATTATCTTAATACTTAACAAATAAAAAGTCAAATGTAAGATTAAAGTAATGATGGAAATAAAAATAAAAACAGTAATAAAAATTGAGTTTAAGAAATCAAGGAAATTCTGAATATTTATTTCAAGAAATAAAATACAAGAAAAAGTGAGTTAAAATCATCATAGAAAATGTTTCTCAACCTTTTGATGATATTTAATGTGCATCTTAATATTTATATATTTATTGCAAGAAGTAAAATACTGTAAGTTAAAATAATCAATAAAGATAATCAATATTATAAAAACTTAATAAAACGTTTTAAAGAAAGATGCGTTGTTTTATCACTTCATATTTCAGCAAAATTGTTATGAATATTGAGCATGGCCCTCTTGGTTCTTACAGTAATGTCATGCATTTGTCTTCCAGCATGAAGCTTTCGGTGCCAGCGTGGGCTAAGACCCTTTCTTCTCATTAAAAAATGAACTGTGTTATCCGAACATTAATTAACCTTCTTGAATAGCCCCTGGAGTCGTGTAGTGATGTTAAAGTGCAGATGAGCGGCGGCCTGCGGATCTGAGCTCGTTTGTGCTGAACTCGTTAAGCTGCTCACGCCGTGTCTGATGTGTGTTGTGTCTCTGGAGAATGTTTCAACTCACCAAAACTTCAAGAACTTTCTGACTGATGAGATTCAGATCGTTTTGAGTTTGAGGAAATATTAGGGTTGCATGAGTTGGGGAAGACATTTATTTATTCATCAGTATTTTTGCAAATCATTTTTCTTTATTATTAAAAATGCCCTGGCTTGCTATGCTTGTTTATAGGGTTACACTTAATTTATTTTCATTTAATTTGATTACATTTTTTTTTATTAAATTAATTTGATATGTCATTTAAAAAAAAATATATATTAAAAGATATTTATTAAAATTATTAAAATTAAATAATTAAATAATTAAATTGTTAAACAATCCCAGTCTTTGCTATGCTTCTATGTTTACATATTTATTTATTTATTTATATATTTATATATACAAATATATAATTAAATTAATAATTATTATATATATATATATATATATATATATATATATATATATACACACGTCTGAAGTCTAAACAATATATATATATATATATATATATATATATATATATATATATATATATATATTATTATTATTATTATTATTATTTTTTTTTCTTATTTCAGTAAGATTTATACAAATAGTAATTTATAATTTTTTTAAATGGGTCACAGGACTCTTAAGATGTTGTAGCAAAAAAATGTAAAATAAATTTGAACCAGTGCTAAATAATAAAACACAATTATCTCTATATTAAAGCATAGTTAAGACAAGCAAAGATATTGTTGGTTAAACAAGTGTTTTTCAGCTCATGGTCATATATTAATGCACAGCTCTGATGCTAGTTTGATCTCTGTGGGTCGTGCTGTGAAAGCAGATTGAGCTCTTGACCTTCTCTCAGTCGCTGCTGTTGTTGTGATGAGATGTTAAGAGGCAGCTGGTGTCTCTATTAACGTGCTGTAATTAGCTCAGTCTGAGGAATACGCCGGGATATTCCCGCTCCATCCCAGCGATCAGAATGAGCGTTTCGGGTTGTTAGCGTGTGACACGCCACGATGGAAATATGCAGAGCTAAACACACAGTTCACACATGAATAATGCAGAACCAGAGCGACTCGACTCTTCAAAGACGTCTGAAGTCTACACAAAAGACCTTCAATCCAAACCGTAGAGAAATAAAGTGTTTTTAATGCATTTAGCAGATGATTTTATCCAAAACATTGCATTTAAGGTGCACACTTTATCAGCTGCATTTAAATTACATTTACATTTATTTATTTATGCATTTAGTTGCGTTTGGAAAATCGAACCCATGAATCGAACCCATCCTGAAGTGATTTTATATTTGTTTATTAATAATTTTATAATTTTATATTATACATAACTTAAACCACATTCATTTGACCATTTTGGGTCTTTAGTGTTACATGATGTTCATCTGTTGTGCATCGGTGACAGACTGATTCATATGAATCATGATTGATTTAATCATCTGATCTTTCAGTTCTAGTTCAAATTATACTATAACAAAAAAAAAAGAGAGGAATAAAATGAAATAATCAATACAAATTCTAGTGGATTATGCTTATCACACACACACACACACACACACACAATTACATAAATAGTTATGTATACTGTAATGATAGATATAATACAATAATAATAATAATTATTATTATTAATAATACATATGTAAAAAGGGGATGCAGGGAGTTATTTGAATGTGTTTGACAGTTTAAGGCCAAGATTTTGTTTTATAATATTACTTTGAATCTTTAGTTTGAATGTTCTTGTCAACGGCATTTATTTTGAATCTTTACTTGTTTTGAATCTTTAGTTGTTTTGAATCTTTAGTTGTTTTGAATCTTTACTTGTTTTGACTCTTTACTTGTTTTGACTCTTTACTTGTTTTGACCCTTTACTTGTTTTGAATCTTTACTTGTTTTGAATCTTTACTTGTTTTGAATCTTTAGTTGTTTTGACTCTTCACTTGTTTTGAATCTTTACTTGTTTTGAATCTTTAGTTGTTTTGACTCTTCACTTGTTTTGAATCTTTACTTGTTTTGAATCTTTAGTTGTTTTGACTCTTTACTTGTTTTGAATCTTTAGTTGTTTTGACTCTTCACTTGTTTTGACTCTTTACTTGTTTTGAATCTTTACTTGTTTTGAATCTTTACTTGTTTTGACTCTTCACTTGTTTTGAATCTTTACTTGTTTTGAATCTTTAGTTGTTTTGACTCTTCACTTGTTTTGAATCTTTACTTGTTTTGAATCTTTAGTTGTTTTGACACTTTACTTGTTTTGAATCTTTAGTTGTTTTGACTCTTTACTTGTTTTGACTCTTCACTTGTTTTGAATCTTTACTTGTTTTGACTCTTTACTTGTTTTGACACTTTACTTGTTTTGAATCTTTACTTGTTTTGAATCTTTACTTGTTTTGACTCTTCACTTGTTTTGAATCCTTACTTGTTTTGAATCTTTAGTTGTTTTGACTCTTCACTTGTTTTGAATCTTTACTTGTTTTGACTCTTTACTTGTTTTGACACTTTACTTGTTTTGAATCTTTAGTTGTTTTGACTCTTCACTTGTTTTGAATCTTCACTTGTTTTGAATCTTTACTTGTTTTGAATATTTAATTGTTTTGACTCTTTACTTGTTTTGAATCTTTACTTGTTTTGACTCTTTACTTGTTTTGAATCTTTATTTGTTTTGAATCTTAACTTGTTTTGAATCTTTAATATTTTGAATGTTTAGTTGTTTTGAATCTTTAATATTTTGAATGTTTAGTTGTTTTGAATGTTTAG
Source organism: Carassius gibelio (assembly GCF_023724105.1). NCBI lineage: Eukaryota > Metazoa > Chordata > Actinopteri > Cypriniformes > Cyprinidae > Carassius > Carassius gibelio. The sequence goes on along the minus strand of NC_068411.1, from coordinate 30,995,921 downwards.
TTGTTTTGAATCTTTAGTTGTTTTGAATCTTTACTTGTTTTGAATCTTTAATTGTTTTGAATCTTTACTTGTTTTGACTCTTTAATTGTTTTGAATCTTTAATTGTTTTGAATCTTTACTTGTTTTGAATCTAGTTTTGAATCTTTACTTGTTTTGAATCTTAAGTTGTTTTGAATCTTTAGTTGTTTTGAATCTTTAGTTGTTTTGACTCATTAATTGTTTTGAATCTTTACTTGTTTTGAATCTTAAGTTTTTTTGAATGTTTTGTTTTGAGTTTTAGAGTTTTTTTTATCAACCGTGATAAAATATGAATCACTTAAAAGATAAAAATGAATAATTTAATAATTTTTTAATCGATTCACTGAAATCAAGAGTTGGAACAGATTCACAGAAATGAATCAAACTTAGAAATTGACTCAGTTCTTTCTGACTCGTCTGTGTTTGAGACTCGGCTCTTCTTCACATCGATCGCACACACACTGAATATTGGAAAGGTGTTTGATTGCCTCAGATCGTTGACCTGCAATTAACTCCGAACTAATTAACCGAACAGCAGCCTGAGGCTCAGGGGAGCGTCTTCCTTTATAATTCGAGCAGTAAATCAGTATATTTTCATGATTTCTGAAGATCATATGACTCTGAAGACTGGAGGAATGATGCTGAAAATACAGCGGAGCATCACAGAAATAAATTACACTTTAACACAGATTCACACAGAGAACAGATGTTTTACATAACAATAATATTTAGCAATTTTTCTGTACTTTTAATCAAATAAATGCAGTCTTGGTGAGCAGAAGAGATTTAAATTGTGATTTTTAGCTGGCATGTGTTGTGAAATCTCACATTTGTGTTAAACCTGTCAGTTTTACCTGAAACAAGATTCACCTTTTTAATTAAACTCTCCGGGAGATTCACAACAAATGCAAATCAGCTCAAATCCTTGAATATATTTGTTTAAATCTGTGCATAATTCTCCAAATCCTGAACATCTATATTAATTCTCCGTTTCATGCACAACTTTAGCTGTGGACACTTCCTGTGAGGAGACGGCCTAATGAAGAGATCCCATCTGATTGGCTTCATTAATGTGCAGATTAACGGCCTGCACGATGTTTCTAATGAGCGCTTCACGGCTCAAGAGTGATGAATGAATCCTATTACGGTGTCAGCTCGGGTTATTTGCAGCTGAATATGCGAGAAGCACAAAAGGCTGGAGAATTTATTTAGATCTTCACCTCTATCTTTCGCTGTTCTGCTAATAAATGGATTGGCTCGTTAGCTAAACATGAACTCTGAGGACAGAGCGAGTGGTTAATGTGATAAATGTGGTCATGTTATCTGAATAAGTTATCAAAATTATGTGAAGTTTTGGCTTAATGAGAAAAGAATATCTGCTAATGGAGCCTGAAATTAAAAGAAGCGTTTCCCTTTGAATTAAGTTGATTTTTCTGACTTCATTAGCAGATATTTGTTCTTGTTTTAAGCATAAATTCACTGCATTTTGATTAATTTCTCATTTATAATTAGTTAAATTAATCTAAAATCAAAACCATTTAAAAACTCTTTTGTTACTTTAAATAAAATAAACCATGTAAAGTATAAATTATAAATAGAATTAAAATATAAATATATTAATCATTTATGTTTATTTTATTATTTATATATATATATATATATATATATATATACATATATATATATATATATATATATATATATATATATATATATATATATATATATATATATATATATATAAAAAGAAAGAAATCTCTCATTTTAATAACATTTTTACTTTATTAACTTAAACTAAAACTAACATAAAAGTTAAAACAAAACAAAACTGAAAAATTTAATGAAAATGGTAAATATAAAAATTAAATTGAATTATAAATATTAGTATAAATGATCATATCTCACGAAAATGTTAAGAAAGTTTAGATATTTGATATCAAAATGATGTGAGGTTTGTGTTTAAAATATAAAAATAATGTTGTTTGTCGTTCAAAATGTTAGCATATTTGCTGTGATAGTCTTATAAACACACAAATATTACCGCATTTTAATTATATTGAAATGATAAACAGAAGTGAATTCTACTTAGCAATTGTAACTTCTGAAGTTTAAATATCTGTGTGTAAAAAAAAAACATTCTGACCTCAATTAACTTACAAAAAAATATATATATATTTTGAAGTTGTAAACAAGTATTGTAAACAAATATTATTAGTGTGTTTTACAAGTAAAGACTATTTCGATATTATCTCTTTAGGGTTTCAAAAGTAGAAATTTACACATTACTGTATGTGGGATATTGATTGAAAGAGACTGGATAGAATTCCCAGTTACACTTTTACTAGTGGTCTGGCCAAAAAATAAAAATCCTTTACAATGTTTTTTGTGATTATAGAAAAGGAAAAAGAAATATGGGCATAAAGATGAAAATAAGTCAATTGTCAGAATGTGTAACTCTTGTGTTGTCCTCTGTCTTTACAGTATAAGCTTTCCAACTGAAGATTCATGAGATGAACCTGTGAGCTATTTCAGAGAAATGGTTTATCGTTGGTTTATCATCTACATTCTCTTCATTAGTCAAGATTCACTTGCACAATTCATGCCAAATTGACAAAAAGTCTAATAATAATGTGTACAAATATAAATAAAAAGTGTGCTTGGCAGTTTGTGATAACTAGATCATTTTGCATTTAATGACTTATACGATGAACTAAAGACTAGATGTTTTGAGGGGTAAGACTATTGCACAGAAAACTATATAATACATTTTGATCGACATGACATTAGCAACTGATAATGCAGGAAACAACAGAGAATTGTACATAATCATTTGCATGGATGTACCAAAACATTTGCAACTTGTTCTAAGAAATGAGAAACTGCTTTTGTGATGTGCAGAAACAGAATGAATTGAGTTGATCTGTCAGATTGGGTGTTGGGAGGATTTTGGGTCGTGGTTTAAATATTTGTAGTTATTTTAGCAGTTATGCTATTTTATTAGTTATTTGTTCTTTTTAAATTTAAGTTACATTTAAATTATTTAACATTATTTTGCATTGCATTACTGAGAGCAGAATTAATGGTTATATTATAAATTATTAAAAATACTAAATATTTCTGAATATACAAAAAACTTTTAAACATACTAAATGATGCTTAATAATATTAAAATATTACTTATAAAGTATTATCAAAATACTTATAAAATAACTAAAATGATTTAAGTTTTATTTACGTTTAAAGTTTATATATACTTTATATATATATATATATATATATATATAAAGTATTTCTTTATATTTAAGTTCAAACATTAATAATTTAACAACATATTTTTGCATTAAGTTACTGAGAATGGAATTAATTGTCATTAATAAATTGAAATTATATATATATATATTCTTTAAAATACTGTAGGCTTCACTTGAAAGATAGAGAAAAAGTTTATTTTTTCTCATATAAACATATAATCTGGACGTTCTTTACAGGTTTTTTTATTTTTTTATTTTTATTCACCACTATATAGATTTTTTCTCTAACAAGAGACAAGTGTAAGACGCCGATGGTCTCCTCACAAGTACACGAGGCTGTACAACACATTCATTTAATCAAGCTCCAAAAAGGTGTCGTTTTGGATCCAGTTTGACGTCTGAAAAAAAATCACAGAATGAATACACTGAAAAAAATAATAATAATAATTGAATTTACTACATTTTTGTAAGGGGAGTGGTTGCAATCAATTTATTTTAGTCACATTGAAATAAATTCTGCTAGAAGTTAATCAACTAAATGTAGTTAAAATAAATAATAATTTAATAAATAAAAAATCATTTTAATGTGTAAACGTACTTACAGAAAAAAAGTTACGCCTTCTTTCTTTGCGTGAACATTTGGGTGGCATTTGGACGAATCTTAGCTTTGATAAAGAATATCTCTTTTGATTTGAGACTATACAGATCTTATCTATTCACGCTTTATATTCCTGCTTTAGTCAGCTTGTGACATGTTACTCACCATTAATGGCAACTTGACAGGCCTGCGTTTCATATTTCACTGAAGCTGCGCAGAGCTGGAGTGAATCAATAGCTGAGGGAGTAACAGAGAGAGAGAGAGAGAGAGAGAGAGAGAGAGGGTTGCACGCCTCCGGATCGGACCATCTCACTCGCAGGGGGTGCAGCTCAAAGCCCGTCTCGTTTCTAAAGACAAGGACAAGGACATGAACATTGCATCGCATTTCTAAAGCGATCCTCGAGATGTGCTGAACGCATTATACACTCGACCTGCGTCACACAGACGTCACACGCCATGCTCCACACGTCACTTTGAAAGCCCCCCCCACCCCTGCATCCACAGTCTCTTTTGCTTTAGTACGCTCTCCGGGCTCCCAGCCGTCCGAGTCGGAGAGAGTCGTTTTTTAATGCATCGATTGGCCTGCATGCGTTTCGTCTGCATGCGAGAGACACTCAGATGAACTGTTTCCTGCAATAAGGTAAGAGCGCAGCACCTTTCTCCCTTTCGGTGCATGCTGATCCGCACAAACACTCCCCAGATGATGCTGCCATCATCACGTCTAATGAGATAAATGCAGGAAACGTGCTCATGCAATAATGCACACATCATGCATGGGTCGGCACACCTGAGAATCTGGCTCAGATGAGATGCATCTGTCCTGTACATTAGGGATGCGTTGATGTTGCGATGTGCTCGGTGTGAGACGACTTGCCCCGGGGAGGGAGATGATGGAGGAGGAAGCAGGCCACTTTCCCGTCTTCCCAGAGGCCTGTGGTGATGTGTGTCCCTCACACACTGAGATTACGCTGATGACGGCCGCACCATCCACGCTCTCCAACAAATAGCTGCTCTGTTTACTGATACTAGTGCTTGAGAACCTGATCAACTGTGCCATTCTAGTTAAACTGCACTGCATTTCACTTCATTTCCGGTTTGGTACCTTCAGGACAAGAAAGGAAGAAAGTGCACAACCTTGGTACAGATCAGTTAACTAGTTAACCAGCTTCACTCCATCTACCGTGCACTAACTAGAACGAAGCAGCCTGGAGCAGCATATGAATTAGTTTGAGCTCAGATTTGATGATCTTTGTGAGATTGTTGTGTGTTTTGTGAAGCAGCGAGGACATAACAAAGCTCTGGTGGTCAGAGATGAAGCTGAGGTCACTGCGAGGTCTTCTAAACTCGAGATGCTAGCACTCGAGCCGTTCATTAGCACAGCCGCTCGGAAGAGATATGTGCATAATTAATTTCGCAAGGGAGTAAACATCCCTTAATTGTCATGGATACAAAGTTTTAATTACGCCGGTGTGTCCATTTGTTAGGTGTTTTATGTAAATCTGGTCATTAGCCAACTGCTGTTGCTTTGCTTTCCCGAGCAAATGTCTGCTGCAGTTATTAATCTGTGATTCAGAAAGGATTGAGGCTGGTTTAACTCACTCAAGCTCTTCATGAGCACTCGGTGTGAACCTCACCATTAGAATCCACTCAGAGGCTTGGGTTACTCCTCCATACAGACTGCAGCTCTCAGACAGTGGTGAGCAGAAGAGGATCATGGGAGCGGTGGTGCGCTGAGTGTCTGCTAGTGCTAGTGCTGCGGGTTTGAGTCCAGCTCGACATCCTCATCCCTTCAGCTATCAGACCAGAGTCTGTCTGTCTATCTATCATCCATCCATCCATCTATCTATCTATCTATCTATCTATCTATCTATCTATCTATCTATCTATCTATCTATCTATCTATCTATCTATCTATCTATCCATCCATCCATCCATCCATCCATCCATCCATCTATCTATCCATCCATCCATCCATCCATCTATCTATCTATCTACCTGTCTGTCCATCCATCCATCCATCCATCCATCCATCCGTCTATCTATCTATCTATCTATCCGTCCATCCATCCATCCATCCATCCATCCATCTATCTATCTATCTATCTATCTATCTATCTATCTATCTATCTATCTATCTATCTATCTATCTATCTATCTATCTATCTATCTATCTATCTATCTATCTATCCATCCATCTATCTATCTGTCTGTCTACCTGTCTGTCTATCTATCTATCTATCTATCTATCTATCTATCTATCCGTCCGTCCGTCCGTCCGTCCATCCATCTATCTATCTATCTATCTATCTATCTATCTATCTATCTATCCATCCATCCATCTATCCATCTATCTATCTATACGTCCATCTTTCTATCTATAGTCTATCTATCATCTATCTATCCGTCCGTCCGTCTCTCCATCCATCTTTCTATCTATCCGTCTGTCCATCCATCCGTCCGTCCGTCCATCCATCCATGCATCTTTCTATCTATCATCTATCTATCCGTCTATCTATCTATCCATCCATCCATCCATCTATCTATCTATACGTCCATCTTTCTATCTATAGTCTATCTATCATCTATCTATCTATCCGTCCGTCCGTCTCTCCATCCATCTTTCTATCTATCCGTCTGTCCATCCATCCATCCATCCATCCATCCATCCATCCATCCATCCATCCATCTATCTATCTATCTATCTATCTATCCATCCGTCCATCCATCCATGCATCTCCGGTGGAGTCAGAGGTGTTCTCAGTGGAGTCTGGTGTTGAGTCCTGATGCAAATGTTAAACAAGCCGCTGCTTCCAGGAACTCAGCCAGTTGTGTCATTAATACACCGCAACCATTTGTCTTGTTTTTCCGTCCTTTTCCATCCAGTCTGTGTAAAACAGATGTTTAGCTCTCACTTTAATCACAGGAGTTCACAGTCAAGGACTCCAAACACAGAGGCATTGCTAAGTTCAGGATTTTTAATCGTTTCGTAATTGTGTAGCTGTATATATAGTGTTCAGACTGATCTGATCAGAAGCACAGCGTTATCATCATCAGGAGGATATCTGCATGGCTTGTTTGAAGTTTCTTGCCCTTTTTGATTTATCTAAATTGATCTGTATCTCTCTATTCATCCGTGTTTATTTGATCTGTCTGAGTGGTTCTGTACAGTACTCACAGGTGTTTATTCAGTGCTGTATGTGACTGAGATCCTCAGACGTGTTTGTCTCCTCGTGTCGGCGGTTCTTTATGCATCATGAATGCCATCTGGAGCGCATCCCACTCGTTCTAGACACGCTTCGCAGCTGAGTTTGCTTTCAGAGCGTCTCCTGATGCGTCTGAGGCGAGAGAGAGTCGTGTCAGAGACTGATGTCAGCTGTTTAAAGTGTGGACGGCTTCCACTGGTTAGTTCATGTGCCTCAGTCTGTTAATAGACAGAAATAACTGGCTAAAATATCCAGATGTAGTGAGATTGATGAAGGTTTGTGGATTAAAGGCTCTGGAGTTAGAGATGATGAGGCTTTCTCTTTGGATCGTTTGCCCATGAGAGCTTGAGGAAACTGAAGGTACTTTAATGTTGTAAGATCAGGATTAGTTTACCGGCTCAGATGCATTAGTTTGCTGGCATGAAAAGTTTTCAAAATCCACCTTTAATTACACAGAGGAAGTATCTTAGTATCCCAGAATCCTAGGCCTGTTAGTTCAGTGTCTCTTGAGTCTCCTGTTTTGTTAGTTAATTTATTTATTTAAATTTTTTATAAACCATTTGTTGTTATTTTTACTTATTATTTATTTGTATTTAATTTATTCAATATTTTATACATTTTTATTAATTATGTGATTTATTATATTTTTATAATTTCATTTATTTACTTAGTATTTTTATTATTTATTTATTTCTGAATTTTTTTAATGTTTAAATTTTATATTTACTTTTTATAATTTATTTATTTATATATTTATTTATTTGATACATTTATGATTTTTTATTATTAATTAATTGATATTTTAACTCATTCAAACTGTTGTACAGATACAGTTGTTTCATGTTTATCAACCCTTCATCTTCCAGTTCAGTGTTCATTTGGACTGAAATGAGTAACATCTGCGGTTTTACATGACAAGCGTCATGATGGAAACAAACAATCGGGATGATTGAGACTCAAGTAGTGCTCAATGTGTCTCAAGTGTCTAGAACATTAAACACGCTCACAACATTTACTCATGATTGACAGCTCAGGGGGCGGAGTCTCTGATCCCTGATTGACAGCTCAGGAGGCGGAGTTTCTGGTTTTTGATTGACAGCACAGGAGGCGGAGTCTCTGATCTCTGATTGACAGCTCAGGAGGCGGAGTCTCTGATGATCTCTGATTGACAGCACAGGAGGCGGAGTCTCTTATCTCTGATTGACAGCACAGGAGGCGGAGTCTCTGATCTCTGATTGGCAGCTCAGGAGGCGGAGTCTCTGATCTCTGATTGACGCTCAGGAGGCGGAGTCTCTGATCTCTGATTGACAGCTCAGGGGGCGGAGTCTCTGATCTCTGATTGACAGCTCAGGAGGCGGAGTCTCTGATCTCTGATTGACAGCTCAGGAGGCGGAGTCTCTGATGATCTCTGATTGACAGCTCATGAGGCGGAGTCTCTGATCTCTGATTGACAGCTCAGGAGGCGGAGTCTCTGATGATCTCTGATTGACAGCTCATGAGGCGGAGTCTCTGATGATCTCTGATTGACAGCACAGGAGGCGGAGTCTGTCTGCTGTCTGAGAACAGAAGCGAGACACAAAGAGCCATGCACAGGTTTCTGGTGTTCAGATGGTTTAATGCAGAAGCGATGAGTTCAGAAGCCTCTGTTTCTGTTCACTCTGAAAAAGGTCACTTACTTGCTCATGTTTCAAATACTCTGTCAGGACTGGAAGAAAAATAGAGCGAAACGTCTCTTAACTCGACTGCTTCCACTCTGAACTTTCACTTCAGAGTTTCTGTTCAATGTGAAGAGACTATATCACAGATAAAAAAAAAAATAAAAAAAAAACGTTGAATTTTTTTTAATGATTGGTTTAAAAATGATTACATTTTTTTTTTTTTTTAAGTTTACAATTGTTTATTTTAATTGTACGTTTTTAATGCTTTGATTAATTTTAAGCAATTGTTTTAATTTTTAAATTATTTATTTTAATTATATAATATATTATTTTAATTGTACATTATGGTTTAAGTAGGTTTAAGCAAGTGTTTTCGTTTAATTTTGAAATACTTTAATTTTAATCTTTTATGTTTTTGTCATTTAAAATAATTAGATTTTCTGTTGAATTTTTTTAGGTTAGAGCTCAACTTTTGAGCCGCCTTTTCACTGCCAACAATATTTTGTTGTTCTCACTGTAAATCTTATCTTGCATTTAAAAAGATGCTTAAAATTAGATTTACTTCCAGCTAAATTGTGCATAAAAAAATAATGTATCCTTTCAGCATCTTGTTTGAAGCCCAGTGCTGATGAGGTTGTTCTCCTCAGATATGTGTCACCAAGATGTCCACTCGCAGCGGTCAGGGATCAGACTCGCTCATCAAGCCCCTGGACACTATCCCTGAGGACCGTAAGGTGCAGCGGACGCAGAGCGGCTTCGACCCCTTCGAGAAACCGGCCGGTCAGGTGAAGCGTGTGCACTCGGAGAACAACGCCTGCATCAACGCCAAGAGCTCGTCCTCCGGGAAAGAGTCTCCCAAACTCCGGCGTCACTCCAGCCCCAGCTCCGTGAGTCTCCTCCTGAATATCACACACTTCATCACTGCATGCGACGTTTCCTCGATGCGGCTCGTTTATAAACCTTAAACATGTTTGGCTTGTAGATATTGTTTGAGAGCTTCATTAGCTCTGCTAATTCTATTTTATTTAGTTTTTAGTATAATGGCCATTAGATGTGTGTCTATTTAACATCCAGAACACTGTCTGCTGATCCCCCTTGAGCTGAAACATTACGTTAATATATCAAAAATGTATCAACACTTTCACGTTCACGCTTCTCTGATGTTGGTTAATAGTCGTATTACATGCAGGTGTACAATAACATGAACTCAAATATATTTTTAAAATAAGTGTTTCATTTACATTTTGTTTTTATTTATTTATATATATATATATATATATATATATATATTTTTTTTTTTTTTTTTTTTTTTTGTTTTTTTTTAGATTTTACATTAAGGTTTTGTATGTTTTAGTAAGTGTTTTTAGATTTTTAAATCTTTTTAGTTATTATTATTATTATTATTATTATTAGTTTTTGTGCTTTTTATTTTTCATTCTTTTTTCTGATTGGTTCATTTTAATTCTAATTTTTTTTTTTTTTCAAATTTTAATAAGTAATTTACATTTTTTAAATTATTTGTTTAAAGTTTAATTTTTAAATTATTAATTTTTAGCAACATTTGAGATTTTTTACAATTCTTTTTATTTTTACTTTTATTAATTTAAGTACGTTTTTATTTGTTTTTTTTAACATGAGAATGTAATATGAAATTTTGAATTATTTCAATTTTACTTTGTTTTCATTTTGAGTGTTTTTAGATTATTTGTTTTATGAAATGTATTTTAATTTTACTTCATTTTTAGAATGCTTTTTTATTATTTTACTCTATGATTTTATTCAGTTTTAGATTTTTTATTTTAAAAAAATATTTATAAAAATTTTACTTTTTAATAATTCTATAAATTTTTTATTACATTTACTTTATCTTCATGTTACATAATTTTTTTAATGAGCCATTTTTGTAGACCCCACATTGAACCTTACATACAGCATTTTGTGTAATTACTATATTTATTAAAAGAGCCTAGATGCTTTCTGAAGTATGTAACTCTGAAATCAAGACACGTTTGACCTGAGAGAGGAAACTGAAGGTGGCCGGTTTGAAGAAAGCACATCAAAAGCTGATTCACACCAATGAAAGATGCATGAGTGTAAAGCCACATAGAAGGAGTGGAGAGAGAGAGACTGACCTCTTTCCCATCATCCCCTTCTCCTTAACCTTCTTACTTAGAAAATCCACTCAAACCTGTTCTCCACAGAGCCCCTGCACTCCCGAAGCCTCGATCAGGATAATAAAGGCATGCTGAGATGATATCTAGAGACTGCTGGTGTCTGGTGTTGGTTTGCTGTCACAGCTGCATTCGGAGCGAGCGTTTATCCGGGAAGAGTCTGCTAATCTTTTACACGGATCGACTGAAAACCTGATTACTGAAGAAACGCTGCGATTTAACCAGCATCACTGCTGCTGTGCATCTGCTCATTACTGTACATATTACTGTACATATTACTCAGAGGATACATATAACTCTACAAACAAAACAAATCATACTCTAAAATTAAAACAACAATTTGAAAGTGAAACACTTATTAAAAATAAATATAATCATAATGTAAAATGAAAATAAATAGTAATAATAAAAAAAACTAAATGAAACACTTAAAAAAAAAAAAAATAATAATGTGGAATTATAAAAAAATCAGTTCTGTCAAATGATTAATCGCGATTAATCGCATACAAAATAAATACTCACACATATATTTATATTCATATCATTTCTATTATAAATAAATATATTTAATATATAAACAACATATTTTTCTGAAGTATATATGTGCATCCGTAAAATCTTTTATTTTGGATGCGATTAATCGCGATTAATCATTTGACAGCACTATAAAAAACATTTTATTAATAGTCATGAAAAGTATTATTAAAATAAATGTTTTTTTTTTTTTTTATTAAATTAAACACTTCTTTAAAGTGAATAAAATTCTAATAAAAATCTACAAAACGTACCTATTGAAATAAGGCAAGCAAAATCTTTTTATTAAATTTTTTTTAAAAACGTTTTTATTTGAAACTTTATATTAATTAAATATTATTTTATTTTAAAGTGTTTTGTTTTCTAGTTTTACTGATTTTATGATCTTTATATGGTGTTTTTTCATGTTTTATTTGTTTATGAAGCTGTTCGAGATGTAAAATTTAAAAGTGCTATAGAAAATAAATATGAATAATATTATTTATGTAAAATAATATGATACATTTGTATTTTTTTTATTTTAAAATTATTTTAAACATTTTCATTACTTTTTATTACTCTCATATACTCTTATACACAAACGTTCCCTTTTCAAGATTCTGTCGTGGGAAATTAACAGATGCTTTCATGAATAATTAAGAGCAGCATCTTCTCATTGGATGAAGACACGCATTCTCATGAATAATTATGAGACAGAGATGAGTCACCGGTGGATAACAAGTGTTAGAAAACGTCACATCCTGATGAAGATGGAGACAGCACAAAAATTTATAAGTTTCCTCTTAAAATTTAAAATAGTGTCTTATATGATCCATGTTAAAAAGTAAAAATTGCTAAATATTATTGTTATTTAAAACAGCTGTTTTCTGTGTGAATCTGTGTTAAAGTGTAATGTATTTCTGTGATGCTCCGCTGTATTTTCAGCATCATTCCTCCAGTCTTCAGTGTCACATGATCTTTAGAGCAGGGCTGCACCATATTACTCAAAGCCTGCAGAGCTCATTTCCTGTTTAACAGGAAGCAATTAATCAGCTCCGGTTAAACAGCACAGGCTCATTAGTGATCCCAGATCTGACCCAGAATCCCCGGCTGACCTCACATCTGCTGAAATAAAAGTGTCTCTCTGCTCTGTTTCAGCCCACGAGCCCAAAGTTTGGGAAAGCAGATTCGTACGAGAAGCTGGAGAAGCTCGGAGAGGGATCCTACGCCACCGTCTACAAAGGGAAGAGCAAGTGAGTTCAGATCCTCTCCAGACAGCCCTTGACACGTCTGACATTCAGTTTGAGCAAATTCATTATTTTATTAAACCAGAGAACACAGGATCCAGAAATATTGCTGAAACAGAAAAGACAGAGTTTGGGAGAAAGTCAAACAGATATATCCTGTGGATGTAAATATGTGAGAGTCTCTTTAAGGCATCGATGATGTCATCAGATAAACAAAGGCGTTTCAGAGGCGGAGAAAAACCACAGAGAAACGGTTTGTGGCTTTAATTAAATAAAACAGATTTTATTTGTGCTTGATTTGTGCCCAGGTCACAATCAGTGAATGCCACACATTTATGCTTAACTTAACTTATGATTGACAATGTTTACATTATGGATTTATATTAGAATATACATACGTCTCTCGCATTTTTGAATGAACAGCTAATGTAGTAAAGCATAGACATTGCAAAATAAGAGTCCCGGTATATTTCACTCTTGTTTATGATTGAAAATCCCTTAATATGCCTTTTTTCGTTATTATAAATATTCTGGTTCCCATATTTCTCTCATATTTTTGAGTGGGCAGCTGGAAGTAGTATAGTGTAGACATTTCAAAATAAGAGTCCCTTTGTATTTCAGTCTTGTTTTTGATAAAAATTCCCTCATTATTCACAAAACCTGTTTTTCTCTATTGGCTATAATTTATTTAATTTTTTTATTTTGTTATACATAAACAGTATCTAGCATTTGTTGATTTTTTTTTTTTTATCGGCACAATAATCTTTTATATTCCTTTTTTTAAACACATTTTTTTTTTTAACACGGCAAAATAAAGTATCAATGGACCTCTACTTCATGTGTATTTAAATATGAATAAAAAACTACAGTAAACCAATTTCAATACATAAGTCTTGAGTATTTAAACTTGCAGTTACTCTTTTGCAGTTGAATGTGTTGCAGTCTGTTTAATTACCCAAATAATCTGATACCTCATTTATTTGGAGATTGTTTGGGATTGTTCTGTAATTGCTTGCGGTGCTAATGTTATTTGTGCCTGCTGTGTTTCTCTGGGATCTTTGACTCGTTTAGGAACAGAACTGTAGTCAAAGACAGCTGCAGATTATTATGATGATGTGAAATCTGAATGAAATTATATTCATTCTTCATAATGCTGTAATAAAACCAGAGCCTGAGAAAAAATCCAGAAAATAAAATTCCAGCCAGCGTGAAATGAATAGTGTGTTACTGTCAGTGTTTTTCATAGTAATGATGGTGTTTGTTTGTAAGTTCATTATGACCTGTGCGTTTAGATTCACTTCACTGCCTCCAGATTGCATTTCACTGACTTAAAGTGACAGTAAATCACTCCTGACTCGGTTTATTGTGTTCAGACTCGCTCCTGGTCTCAGTGAGCACAAACCATCAGTGCTTTTAATATAAAAACATCCTTTTCTGATGACATCATCAATCCCTTCTGTCAAACAATATTCTTTGGATAATAGTCAGTCTGATAAAATGAAATTGCATACAGGGCCATATGTTTTTCCAAAAATTCTGGATTTGGTTTTAATGGCTTAATTAAATGAGATAAAAAAGCATGTAAATCAATTAAATCCATATTAAACCTTTAAATCTAAAATGTGTAAAATGTAACAATTATTAAAATGTTAAATAAAGAATAATAATTTATTGCAACACTTATAAGCATATATTTCATTGCATTGTTTTTCAGTATTTTTTTCCAAAATTCTATTATTATTTTTAATTGTTCTAAATTCAGATTTATTATTTAATAGAATTTAATCGTCAAAAAATCAAACTATTTAATCTTTTAACATAAATCTAAACGCAAATCAAATCATTCCTTTACTGCAAATAATTGCATTTTTTATTTAAATATAATTAATATATGGATACATATAAATAAATAATTAAATTAGGTATATAGATTTTATTTAAGAAAGTTCCTTTTCTGCCAAATGCACATAAATCTTTTATTTGTTTGTTTGTTTGTGTTAAAGCGACTTGCATTGGATTTCAAAGTATACAATTTTATTAGTTTATGCATCGAACCCATGATCTCAGAGTTTGATTTACAGGAACGTTTATACAGTGCACTGATATTTTTATAAATATCAAACCTGTTTGTGTGATTTTAGGGTGAACGGGAAGCTGGTTGCGTTGAAAGTGATTCGTCTGCAGGAGGAAGAGGGAACGCCGTTCACAGCGATTAGAGAAGGTGAGCGATCTCTCCATCACTTGAACAGCTGCGCGATTCTTTTCAGATCGTTCGACCGATTCTCAATTTTTTAACGATTTTTAACTAATCAACTTGAAATTGTAACTACGACACGATTCAAGTAACGTTTTCTTTATTAACCCTCAAGTTAAAGATCATCCTATTCCAAGTGCACCACATATGAAGTTGACAACATGATGTCTTTGCAGAAAAATATTAATTCTTGTAAAAACTTGTCTTATACACATTATGTGTTCAGAAATAATACAAGCAAAGTGCTTAATTAATTTAAGGTATAACACCAGTAGACTATTATTAACTATAAATGTTCTGTAAAAACAGTAAAGTTGTTGTTTTTAACCAAGTGTCTAATTCTAACATTTAGTAATATTTCTATTAAAAATTGTGATACTTAAAAAAAAAAAAAAAAAAAAAAAATGAAATCATGGTAAAACATTAAATTCACTGTAAAATAAAAATTTAAAAAAAATTAATTTATATAAAAAAAAAAAATTTAAATTAATATTTAAATACCAGAAATAATTTCATTAACTGATATCATGTTAATAAACCAACCTAAAGAAGTACTGCAATCTGTTTTGTAGCTTACACTGATGTAAGTTTAGGTCGTAAACACTAATCACCATCACAGTGACACAGATGAAATGGAAATAATGCAATAAACATTCATTTAACAACATTAGATGTAACATACAACCATAATATACAAAATTGTTAAGAAAAAACTAAGAATATATATAGTAGGGAAACTCACTGTTAAACATGTAACAGGTTTTTACTGTAGCATCTATAACTGTTAAATTAAATCGTTTTTTTACAGTGTTTGATTCAATCGATAAAGTCTGTAAAATCTCCCAGCTCTACTCGCTAGTGTTAATATGTGTTTTATGTGTCCTTCATCTAACAAAGAGAAACGTGAGTTAAAGTCTGGCACCTGAAGGCGTTTCTCTCTCTCTGTTCTGAGGGAAGCGTGTGAGAATCTCTCTGCATTTTAATTGCGCTGCGTGTTTTTGATCCGCGTGATCCGGGCCGATCATCTGGGACCGTGCGGGATCAGACAAACGCTTTGAACATTGAACTAATTCAGCAATTACTGGAGATGTTGAGGCGGGCAGAACGTGAGCAGAATGAGAGAGAAACAAAGAATCGCTCTGTTCACACACTTACTGCACAAGCGGGATTTTAAAGCCTGATATTTGGCTTATTCCAAAGCAACATTGCATGTGTTTCTCGTGGAGAATGATTTTCAGTGTGAGAATAGATCTTAAGTGATCTTAAACACTAAACGTGTTTCTAGAAAAGTGTACAACAGACTTCATAAATCTGTTATGTGTGAATAATTGGTCCAAAAAAAATTACATAAAAAACGCTTCTGAGCTAGACAAGAAAATTAGAAAAGAGCTGAAATTCATTCATTCATTCATTATTTATTTATTTATTTATTTTAAGCACTTTATTTTATTTTATTGTTGTATTTTAATTAATACACAGAATTAACAAATAAATTCAATGATTATTTTATAATTTTATTTTATTTCATTTTTGTTTTAATTATTTTATTTGATCACATAATTAAAAAAAATGAGAATTTCTCAATAAAAAATAATTAACAAATACATTAATTAATACAATATAAAAATAATTATTTTACTTAATACTTTATTGCATTTTATTTTACTCCAGTTTATTGTAAAATTGTGAATATTTACTGTATTTATTTATTTATAATGTTATTTTTTATTATTGTTAATAATAATAATAATTATTATTCTAAAAAAACAAAAAAGAAGTCATGGAAAATGGAAAGTCAAATTGACGCCAATGTCACTATAGTCATTATGGTGTAAAATTATTGTATTAAATGTAGTTTATTATTATTTTACAGTATTTTCATCTATGTGTTTTATTACAGTATTTATACAATATTTTTCTGAATGTGAGCTTTTGTTTTGCCCTTGAAAAATGCATCACATTTTCCACAGATGCAAATCTGTTTGCTGTTCATCATGAAACACACTTGAAGTGTTTCGCTCCGTCTTTGTAGTAAATGAAAACATTCTGAGTGTTTCCTTCTCGATTGAGACGAGAGCTCTGTGTTCTGCAGCCATTGCATTTTCTAATGTGAAGAAAAACACGTCTGATGTGAGATATATGGCAAACACACTCATAAAACATCAATGCAGGCTTTGCTGCTGACTGCTGAGGATCGATGATTGGCTTTAATTGCAGTGTTCTTGTGTAACTCGTTAGCTGGAATAATAGACAGGAAGCTCAGAGAGCTACTTCCTGTCCCTGTGGCGATGCTTTCTCTGTTTCTCTCAGATTTCCTCTCATCTCCAGTCTGTAAGTGATTCAGATCTAGCAGGAATACAGCTGAATGTTTCTACGTGTTAATCTGTCCTCAGCAGTATCTTTACTTTTCATTTATTTTTCATTTTTTATGAACTTCTTTTATTTGAAGCTTGACGCTTTGCACAATGTGCTTGACAGCCACAGTTTGTTTCCCTTTTTCTTTGTGGAAAATTTATTTTAAATTATTTTAAATGATTATAAAGCACTTTGGATAATAACAAAATATTAATATTATTTAATTAAAATAATAATAATAATAATAACAATAATTATTATTTCTATCTTGCTTTCTTCTGAATTTCCAAGCTTAATAAAAAATTTCTATGATTTTTGTTTAGTATTTTAATTTAATTTAATTAGATTTTATATTATTATATTGGGCACATGTATTTAATATTATTTTTCTAAAATAATTATTAAATAAAATTGTATTTTAGTTTATTGTAATTGTAGTGTAATATTTATTGTTTAATTAAAATATTTTATTTAATACTTTACTGCATTTTATTTTACTTCAAGTTTATAATTTTTTTTTTGTTGAAGTATATTTTTTTAATAATTTTTTAAATTTCATTCAGTTGGTTGTTTATTTTTTATAATCTATTATTATAAGAATTCTAACAATAAATAAGTAAATAAATAAGTAAATAAAATAGTTCTGCTCAAAGATTCTTAATACGAGTCACTGGTGTGTTAACAAAGCGTTTGTGCTTGTGTTTGTGTGCAGCGTCTCTGCTGAAAGGCTTGAAACACAACAACATCGTGCTGCTCCACGACATCATTCACACCAAGGAAACCCTGACGCTGGTCTTCGAGTATGTGGTGAGTATCACAACGTCTCCTTTAGAAACTTTAGTGTTTAAACCATGTGATTTCCCCTTCTCCTTCTGTTATTCCCTGCTTTTATATGAGTTCAACCGATCATTCACCACACACAGAGAAACACAGAGAGACACAGAGACGCAGGCCACAGCGCTGTAGGTTAAAGCACAGGATCATTCAGAGAACTGTCATGTTTACTCACTCGCGCTCCATGTTCTGTTCTGTCTTGTGTGAACATGTGGTTTAAGAGTCTTGTTTTGTTCGAGCACATGGCTTGTGCTCTCAGGTCAATTGTCTTGAACCCACCCATCTTGCTACCTGATTATTAATTATCATTAATTACTTAAATTTTTTTTCAACATGTAATTACATTTGAATTATTTTGCTGTGTTTTTCTAGTTTTAGGATCTTGGGCACATTTATTTTAATTTATATTATTTTATTTTATATATATATATATATATATATATATATATATATATATATATATATATATATATATATGTATGTATGTATGTATGTAGGGTGTATGTATGTATGTGTATATAATATATATAATTTTGGTTTGTTTGTTTGCTGGTTCTAGGGTCCTGGACACAGTTTTTAATGTAATGTAAATTCATTTTATTTATTATTTTCTGTGGTTTGCTTTTTTCACAGTATTGGGCTAATTTGGTGTTTTATTTTTACTTTATTTTTTTGCTTTCATTTACTGATTTTAGAAACTATGGCACATTTTATTATTTTCATTATTAAATTTACAATTAAATTATTTTCTTTTGTTTTAGTATTTTGCTGTTTTTTGGGCACGTGGTGTTTTATTTGTATTTATTTATTTATTAAAAAAAATTTATTTAGTTTTTTTATATAAATATTTATATATTTTATTTGGTGTCACAGACTCTGATTAGCTTTATTTTCTCATTCCAGCTGTTGTCTCTGATATAACAGCTTTCTTTGTACTCTGGTAAACAGTATTTTCCCATGGATCGTGCATCCTCTTGCTAAATTGGATGAGCGTGAGATTGATTTATTCATGAAAGCTAAGCTAACACGTCGGGTGTCAAAGAAAACAATCAAATAGTGAAGATTGCACTGCGGCTGAGCTCTTGATATCTGTCTCCGCTGAGAGCTTTATATTACTGTGAGCCGCTGCTGAGACTCATTTCACTCACGTTTAGACGCACCGCTAACAAACACAGGGTTTGGGGCGAGGAAATCAGTTGATTTAGTGTGGCTAGTGTTGATAATGATTGACGCGAAGGACAGGTGCAGCTGAATCGTGTTTGAGCACCACTGCATTATTCATGAAAGAAAACGCGTTCATCTGCGGTGTTTGCAAACATCAGCACTGCAGAATCAACTGAGCAGAGCATTGTGGGTAATTCTCTCTCCCGCACTGCCATACACTCCCACAGACAATTACTAGAGAAAGAGACACACGTACAGGAAATGGCACAGGAAGTGACAGTCGAGGCTGATCCGTAGTGTAATGCAGTGAGAAATAAAATCATCCAGTAAAGTAATAGTAATGTTGATAAATATATGTGTAATTCATTTACTGAAAAGAATGACTAAAATAGTTTTATTTCTAATTAAAATATATGATTTATTATTAAATAGTTTAGTAATTAAGTGATATATTTTAAAGCTATTATCTTGTTATCTATATTAGCTATTATACAATAATCTACAAATTGTAATAAATGTATTTGTTAAAAATTTAAATAAATAAACACAATGTATTATTAAATTAATTTCATAATGATAAATAATTAATATAATACATTATAAAACATTATTATTTTTATTGCTATTTAATAACGAATTGTTGTGTTTGATTTGAAATCAATATAAATAAGTTTAATAATAAAATAATAAATAATTAAAATAACAAATATGTTTTAAACACATTATTATTATTATTATTAATAATCAAAAAATAAATTGTTTTATTTAGTTAAAGCAATACAATTTATTATTAAATAAGTTTAATAATAAGATAATTAATAAAGAAAAACAATGCAATATATTAAAATATATAATTGTACTATGTAATATTAAATGTTTTTATTTAATTTTAAACAAATATAACAATGTATAAAAAATTATTTGATCATAAAAATAAATAAAAATAAATAAAACTGATAAAAATAAAAACTGAAAAAAATAAATAAAATTAAACTTTTAAATTTTCTTTTAATCATCACCATTGCAAGGATTGCTAAAGTCATCAGATTGTACTAACAGAGCTACCAGTTTCTGTGTAAAAATAAAATAATGATGCTACGGTCTTTCTTAAGTCATTTTATGTCCCAGTAATTTAGCTCTGAATCCTGACCCTCTCCTACAGAATAGTGGAGTACTCCGTTGTCACGGTTGGGTTAAGGGAAAAACACAAGGAAAGGGTAAGATCCAATAGCAGGTAAGGTTTATTGCACAAACAGGTAAATACAAAATAAAACTGTCTTGAGAGACAAACCAAACAAAAAGGGAACCGGATGAAACGGGGAACTCGGAAGAACGAGAAGGTAGAGGAAGTCTGGGGGAACGAGAGCATGAGACACATAGGGTAAGGACTCCATGATGACAACAGAGAAAGACAGCTCTATATAGGGAAACTAATGACAGAGTATTGTCAACACCTGTGCGATTCTAATTGGAGTGCAATTACTGTGAAGACACAACCAGACTAGCGGAATTAAAGTGCCTATGGTGAAGTGCCTAAGGGGAAGTGAGCTCACTAGGGAACACCCAGGAAAACAAAGACTGGCAGCGTGACATTACCCCCTCCCTACGGAGCAGCTACCAGATGCTCCACCTAAACCCAGGAAAACCCCAACAGAAAAAGAGGCAGGTGGAACGGCGGCGGACCAGGGGGAGGGACGGAGGGACAGAAAACAGGGACAGGAGCAACCAGGAGGAATGGAAAGGTGCAACACAAAACAAGGAGTCCAGGAGGGAGGCGGACAGGTGGAGGCTCAGGGGGAGGGAAGGAGGGCCAGACTAAACTAAAAGGAACAGACAGAAACAGAACTCAAAAAACACAAAACATAAGTCCATGAAGGACATGTTGAGGCGTCCACCAGGACGGAGCAGATGACCACCACAGCCGTGTGGTCAAGGCCAGAGCCCTCCAGGGCGGAGCGGAAGACTACCACGGCCTTGTGGTCAAAGTCAAAGCCCTCCAGGGCGGAGCGGAAGACCACCACGTCTTTGTGGTCGAGGCCGGAGTCCACCAGGGCGGAGCAGAAGACCACCACGTCCTCATGGTCACCGCCAGAGTCCCCCAGAGCGGAGCGGACGACCACCACGTCCTCGTGGTCACCGCCGGAGTCCTCCAGGGCGGAGCGGATGACCACCACGTCCTCATGGTCACCGTCGGAGTCCCCCAGGGCGAAGTGGTCTCGGGCACTGCATCGGGAACGGCCTCCGGCACCGCATCGGGAAAGGTTTCGGGCCCCGCCTCGGTCTCCAGAACCGCAACGGACACCGCCTCGGCTTCGGGCCCAGCCTCGGCCTCCGGAAAAGCATCGGACACCGCCTCGGCCTTGGGCACCGCCTCGGCATCGGGCACCGCCTCGGCATCGGCCTCTGGAACAGCCTCGGGCACCGCCTCGGGCACCGCATCGGCCTCTGGAACAGCATCGGGCTCCGCCTCGGCATCGGGCACCGCATCGGCCTCTGGAACAGCATCGGGCACCGCCTCGGCATCGGGCACCGCATCGGCCTCTGGAACAGCATCGGGCACCGCCTCGGCATCGGGCACCGCCTCGGGAACTGCATCGGCAACAGCCTCGGGCACCGCCTCGGGAACTGCATCGGGAACAGCATCGGCATCGGCCTCTGGAACAGCATCGGGCTCCGCCTCGGGCACCGCATCAGCATCGGGCACCGCCTCGGCAACAGCATCGGCCTCGGGAACAGCATCGGGCTCCGCCTCGGCATCGGACACCGCGTCGGCCTCTGGAACAGCATCGGGCACCGCCTCGGCATCGGGCACCGCCTCGGCATCGGGCACCGCCTCGGCATCGGGCACCGCCTCGGCATCGGCCTCGGGAACAGCGTCGGCCTCGGGAACAGCGTCGACCTCGACCTCTGGAACAGCATCGGGCTCCGCCTCGGCATCGGGCACCGCATCAGGCACCGCCTCGGCATCGGGCACCGCATCGGCCTCTGGAACAGCATCGGGCACCGCCTCGGCATCGGGCACCGCCTCGGCATCGGGCACCGCCTCGGGCACCGCCTCGGGAACAGCCTCGGGCACCGCCTCGGGAACTGCATCGGGAACAGCATCGGCATCGGCCTTTGGAACAGCATCGGGCTCCGCCTCGGCATCGGGCACCGCATCGGCATCGGGCACCGCCTCGGCATCGGGCACCGCCTCGGGAACTGCATCGGGAACAGCATCGGGCTCCGCCTCGGCATCGGGCACCGCCTCGGGAACTGCATCGGCATCGGGAACAGCCTCGGGAACTGCATCGGGAACAGCATCGGCCTCTGGAACAGCATCGGGCACCGCCTCGGGAACAGCATCGGCCTCGGGAACAGCATCGGGCACCGCCTCGGCATCGGGCACCGCCTCGGCATCGGGCACCGCCTCGGCATCGGGCACCGCCTCGGCATCGGGCACCGCCTCGGCATCGGGCACCGCCTCGGGAACTGCATCGGCAACAGCATCGGCCTCGGGAACAGCATCGGGCACCGCCTCGGCATCGGGCACCGCCTCGGCATCGGGCACCGCCTCGGCATCGGGCACCGCCTCGGCATCGGGCACCGCCTCGGCATCGGGAACAGCATCGGCATCGGGAACAGCATCGGGATCCGCCTCGGCATCGGGCACCGCCTCGGGAACTGCATCGGCATCGGGAACAGCCTCGGGAACTGCATCGGCCTCTGGAACAGCATCGGGCACCGCCTCGGGAACAGCATCGGCCTCGGGAACAGCATCGGCCTCGGCATCGGGCACCGCCTCGGCATCGGGCACCGCCTCGGCATCGGGTACCGCCTCGGGAACTGCATCGGGAACAGCATCGGGCTCCGCCTCGGCATCGGGCACCGCTTCGGCATCGGGCACCGCCTCGGCATCGGGCACCGCCTCGGCATCGGGCACCGCCTCGGGAACTGCATCGGGCTCCGCCTCGGCATCGGGCACCGCCTCGGCATCGGGAACAGCCTCGGGCTCCGCCTCGGGAACTGCATCAGGAACAGCATCGGGAACAGCATCGGGCTCCGCCTCGGCATCGGGCACCGCATCGGCATCGGGCACCGCCTCGGCATCGGGCACCGCCTCGGGAACTGCATCGGCATCGGGAACAGCATCGGGCTCCGCCTCGGCATCGGGCACCGCCTCGGCATCGGGCACCGCCTCGGGAACAGCATCGGCCTCGGGAACAGCATCGGCCTCGGGAACAGCATCGGCCTCGGCATCGGGCACCGCCTCGGCATCGGGCACCGCCTCGGCATCGGGTACCGCCTCGGCATCGGGAACTGCATCGGGAACAGCATCGGGCTCCGCCTCGGCATCGGGCACCGCATCGGCATCGGGCACCGCATCGGCATCGGGCACCGCCTCGGCATCGGGCACCGCCTCGGGAACTGCATCGGGAACAGCATCGGGCTCCGCCTCGGCATCGGGCACCGCCTCGGCATCGGGCACCGCCTCGGCATCGGGAACAGCCTCGGGCTCCGCCTCGGGAACTGCATCAGGAACAGCATCGGGCTCCGCCTCGGCATCGGGCACCGCATCGGCATCGGGCACCGCCTCGGCATCTGCATCGGCATCGGGAACAGCATCGGGCTCCGCCTCGGCATCGGGCACCGCCTCGGCATCGGGCACCGCCTCGGGAACTGCATCGGCATCGGGAACAGCCTCGGGCACAGCATCGGCCTCGGGCACCGCCTCGGCATCGGGCACCGCCTCGGGAACTGCATCGGGAACAGCATCGGGCTCCGCCTCGGCATCGGGCACCGCCTCGGCATCGGGCACCGCCTCGGCATCGGGCACTGCCTCGGCATCGGGAACAGCCTCGGGCACAGCATCGGCCTCGGGAACAGCATCGGGCTCCGCCTCGGCATCGGGCACCGCATCGGCCTCTGGAACAGCCTCGGGCACCGCCTCGGCATCGGGCACCTCCTCGGGAACTGCATCGGGCACCGCCTCGGCATTGGGCACCACCTCGGGCACCGCCTCGGGAACAGCATCGGTATCGGCCTCTGGAACAGCATCGGGCACCGCCTCGGCATTGGGCACCACCTCGGCATTGGGCACCGCCTCGGGCTCCGCCTCGGGAACTGCATCGGGCTCCGCCTCGGGAACTGCATCGGGCTCCGCCTCGGGAACAGCCTCGGCCTCTGGGACTTTCTCCAGGCCTTGAGGGACGGTCGACGCCTGTCTCCTCCTCCTCCGTCCTCCACGATGGCGAGTCGGCGGCACCTTGTCTGGAGACTCAGGCGTTGAGTCGTCCATCTTAAGCTGTGGCTCTGGGTTGGCGACAATCCTGTGCTGTGGTGTTAGGCTGGCGGCCATCTTGTGCTGTGGCGCTGGGCTGGCGGCCATCTTGTGCTGTGGCGCTGGGCTGGCGGCCATCTTGTGCTGTGGCGCTGGGCTGGCGGCCATCTTGTGCGGTGGCGCTGGGCAGGTGGCAGTCTTGTCTGGAACTTCTGGTGTGGTTGTTGCATCCCACTGAGCACGATGGTGCAGGTATTTGGTAAACCCCCAAAAGTCCAGGATCTCTAACCCCTTCATCTCCCATTGAGGTAAAGGATCATCCAGGCAATTATTAAACAAATCTTTAAGTGCTGCATCATTGTAACCTAACCCGACTGCCAAAGTCCAAAACAATTGCGCCAGGCCACCCACCTCGCTTCCCTTTTGATGAAGGGTGGTTAAGTTCCGGAATCTCCTCCTCCGTTCCTCCATGGTGGCTGGGGAACAGATTCGAAATCTCACACCGCTGGATCTAGGCATGATGGAGTCCTTCTGTCACGGTTGGGTTAAGGGAAAAACACAAGGAAAGGGTAAGATCCAATAGCAGGTAAGGTTTATTGCACAAACAGGTAAATACAAAATAAAACTGTCTTGAGAGACAAACCAAACAAAAAGGGAACCGGATGAAACGGGGAACTCGGAAGAACGAGAAGGTAGAGGAAGTCTGGGGGAACGAGAGCATGAGACACATAGGGTAAGGACTCCATGATGACAACAGAGAAAGACAGCTCTATATAGGGAAACTAATGACAGAGTATTGTCAACACCTGTGCGATTCTAATTGGAGTGCAATTACTGTGAAGACACAACCAGACTAGCGGAATTAAAGTGCCTATGGTGAAGTGCCTAAGGGGAAGTGAGCTCACTAGGGAACACCCAGGAAAACAAAGACTGGCAGCGTGACATCCGTAAATATGTCTGTGTAAGATTTCATATTTTGGGTTTTATAAATTGTTGTGAAATTTGGTTAATTTGACAACCAAAATTATTTTCCGGACTATAAGTCAAACTTCTTTTCATAGTTTGGCTGGTCCTGCGACTTATAGTCAGGTGAGACTTATTTATAAAAATTAATTTGACATGAACCGAGAGAAATTAACCAAGAGAAAACATTACCGTCCACAGCCGCGACTTTGAGTCAGTGTCTTACATCTCTCTCTCTCTCTCTCTCTCTCTCTCTCTCTCTCTATCGGAGTGGATGCTGGGAACGAGTGCGTGTGTGAGAGACACGTGTGTGAGAGCGTCTGGCGTTTTTCAGTTTCCTTTAAGCTATATAATTGCTTTTTCGTTTTTCTTATTTATTTATTTATTATTATTTTTTTTCCATTTTCTTTCACCTTTCAAAACACTTTTTTAGGGAAGGTTTTATTGTTATTTCGTGTGGGGTGCGAGTGTGAGGCAACATGACGTCCACCCCCGCGGGGGTAGCGTCGCCTCTCACCCTCCGGAATGGCTTCAGGTGTACACCGGAGGCGAACACGTCTATTGAGGATGTTCTCCTTGCCGTCGGAGCCAAAGTTGGTCATGAAAATATTAGCTCGGCTTCAAGAATGAATAAGGCAGTAGTCGTTTTAAAAAAAAATGAAAATTAGGTGAAAACCTTGATTGAAAGCGGAATATGGATCAATGAAACGTACGTGCCTATTACACCATTGTCCGCACCGGCAACTAAATTATCATATCTAATGTACCCCCGTTCGTTGGTAATGAGAGTATCGTTAAAGAGCTGACTAGATTCGGCAAAATTGCTGGTGCTGTAAAAGAAATTTCGTTGGGTTGTAAGAACGCTGCACTTAAACATGTGCTATCTTTTAGAAGACATGTTTACATGTTTTTGAGCTCTCCCGCTAAAACGCTCGATGTGTCTTTCCGGGTATCACATGGAGAAGGTTCATATATGGTGTATGCTAGTACGGAGACTTTACGGTGCTTTGAGTGCGGGGATTTTGGTCACAAACGGTTCACTTGTCCGCACAAAGCGCGTAATCATGAAGAGGAAGGCTCGTCTGAAGGCCCAGTCAATAGGCCACAGATTGCGACGGAGAATACACCACTACAACCTGAAAAGGCAGGTACTATCACTGAGGTAAGGCAAAGTGCTTCTGATAGTATTGTGAATGATGCTGAGCTTCCAAGTTGTAGCGATGTTGTTAGTAAGGGAGATGTTTGTGGTGATCCAGAACAAATGATCCAGGAAAATGAGACACATGATGGGCAAAGTGAAGAATTTGATGATTTGTCAGAAACGACGGTAGAAAGCTGTAGAGATGATGATTCATGTGCTGACTTTGATGTGGCTAATTGTGGGAGTGATTTGTATTCGGTTGAGCAGATTAATGCATTCTTGGACGAGACAAAGGGTAAAAAAGTTGAAATTGGTAAGTTTTTTCCAGATTTAGATAAATTTGTGTTATCTGTTATGAAAGTTAGACAAGAATGTAGCCTAGAAGTGTTATCTCAGCAGAAAAGGTTTAGGTTAAAAAAATACTTAACCGCAATTAGGCAAGGAGCAAAACCGGTCAGGGCGAAACGCCGGGCAGTGAAGTGTAGACTGAAATAAGTGCACAATGGGTCTCAGTCTTTGTTTTGGTTTTCTTCTCATACTACTGTTTTTTTCCTTTTTCCTATCTTATTATGGATGTCCTAAGAGTTGGGTCTCTTAATGTAAATGGGATAAGGGATAGAAATAAATGGTTATTACTAAAAGAAAGTATAAAACTAAAAGAGATTAGTGTGATGTTTCTACAAGAAACACACAGCGATGTAAATAATGAGGTAGATTGGGGTTTGTGGTCTGATGGTAAATTTGTTCTTAGTCATGGAACAAATTTAAGTGCAGGTGTGGCAATATTGTTTTCTGCTGATTTAAATGTAAGAATTTTATCTATTAATGAATTAGAAAATGGGCGGCTCCTTTTAATTAAAGCTAAAATAAAAGAGAGAAGTTTTGTCTTTGTTAATATTTATGCACCAAATATTGGTAAGGACAGAATTAAGCTTTTTGAGATGCTAAAAAATACTCTTGTATCCCTTTCACAAGAGGATTTTTTAATAATTGGTGGAGACTTTAATTGCACCCTTGACTTTGTTATTGATAGGAATGGAGAAGAACCACATCCTGCTTCTGCTAAAGTTTTAAAAGCAATGATTACTCAGTTAGGGTTAGTAGATGTGTGGAGAGAAAAAAATAAAAATGTTAGGCAATATAGTTGGATTAAAGCAGCAGTAGGTAGAATTAGTGCAGCACGTTTAGATCGATTTTATTTACATAATAATCAGTGTAATAGAGTTATAGGGGCTTATATCACACCATGTATTATCTCTGATCATCAGCTTATTACTGTGAATGTTATTTTATCAGAAACAAAACCACAGTTCTTTTATTGGCGTTTTGATATTAAATTAATTCAAGATGTAAATTTCTATGAGAATTTTAAATTGTTTTGGAATTGTTGGGTTGAGGCAAAAAATGATTATGATAATCTTCTTCAGTGGTGGGAGATAGGAAAAACTCAGATTAAGCTTTTCTGTCAACAGTTTGTGGCACACACTTCCTGTAAAATTAAATATGAAATAAAAAAATTGGAGAATGATATTTCAAAGATTCAGAATATGTTAATTGATCAAAATGTTATGAATCTAAGAGAAGATCTTAGTCAGAGGAGACAAGAGTTAAGTAATATGTTAAATAAAAGAGTTAAAAGTGCTCTTGTTAGTTCACATTTTGTATCCTTACAGGATATGGATGCTCCTACAAAATATTTTTTCAACTTGAATAAGAAGTTTAATCATACTACTAATTATATGCATGCATTACGTACACCTGATGGGAATCTGACCTCAGATCCTTTGGAAATGAGGAGACTGGCTGTTGATTTCTATGTGGACTTATATGCTAAAGAATGCACCGGAAACGTTGTTGCAGATGAACTTTTTAATAACTTACCTACGCTGGATGAAGGAAATGCAAAGAACTTAGACTCTGATCTGACGTTTGAGGAAGTTACAAAGGCAGTGAATCAACTCTCATCTGGTCGTGCACCAGGAATCGATGGAATTCCAGCAGAATTTTACAAAACTTTTTGGGGGATAATTGGAAGAGACTTTTTACAAGTTTTACAGGAAAGTTACAAAGCAAAGGTTCTACCGAAAAGTTGTCAACGAGCAGTGCTCTCTCTGATTCCAAAGAAGGGTGATCTTTGTTTGCTAAAAAATTGGAGACCAGTTGCTGTTTTATGTTCTGATTATAAAATTTTATCAAAGTGTTTGGCAAACAGACTTAAATGTGTTCTTGATGTGTTAATACAGAAAGACCAAACATATTGTATACCCAAAAGGTCTATTTATGATAATTTGTTTTTAATGAGAGATATTATGGATTATGCAAGAATATACAATGTTGATTTTGGTGTGCTTTCTCTAGATCAGGAGAAAGCTTTTGATCGTGTGGACCATAATTACCTTTTTAAGGTTCTTGAGTGTTATGGGTTTGGAGAACATTTTTTATCATGGATAAGAATATTATATACCGACGCTGTAAGTATGGTTAAAATTGGAGGAGGTTTAAGTGTACCAATTCTAATGAAAAGAGGGATAAGACAAGGGTGCCCTATGTCTGGTCAGCTATATGCTTTGGCAATAGAGCCTCTACTTAATTTATTAAGAACTAAATTAACAGGTATTTTAGTAAGTGAGAGGCCAGAAGCTGAAGCTATTAAGCTCTCAGCCTATGCAGATGATATAACTGTTATGGTCAGAAATAAATATGATGTTCAAGTTTTAAAGGAAGCTTTAAAGATTTATGAAGGGGCTTCATCAGCCAAACTAAATTGGGAAAAAACAGAGGCTCTATGGTGTGGCTCTGAAAGAAGCCCTTTACCTGAACTCCCGGAAAATGTAAAGTGGGGGAAGACAGGTATTAAATTCTTAGGAGTATATCTTGGAAAAGAGGAATATAGGATGAAAAATTGGGAAGGATTAGTAGAGGGAGTGCTTGCTAAGTTGTCTAAATGGAAATGGCTGCTACCCCAGTTATCCTATAGGGGAAGAGTCCTGATAGCTAATAATCTTATTGCTTCCACCCTTTGGCATAAGTTGATGGTTTTGGATCCTCCAAGAAACATAATTGAAGACATTCAAAAGAATCTTGTTAAGTTTTTCTGGTCAGGACAGCACTGGCTAAAAGCTGCCATCCTCTATCTTCCAGTTCATGAGGGAGGACAAGGACTAATTGACATTTTTTCTAGGATTGCTGTTTTCCGTTTGCAAGTAGCCCAGCGTCTTTTGTACTATCAGCATCAGCAGTGGATGGATGTTGCATGTGCTCTGTTGCGGAAAAATAGAAGAATGGGTCTGGATAAGCAATTATTTGTCATGTCCCTTGAAGGAATAGATTCAGAAGGATTGACAATATTCTATCAGGGTGTGTTGCAAGCTTGGCAGACGTTATCCTTTTCAAGAGAATGGGATGAATCCAATCACTGGGTATATGAAGAGCCTCTGTTTTTCAATCCACTTATCTCTGTTGAGTTGCTGTGTTCTGCCACTGTTAGGTCGGCAATGTTGAAGGCAGGAGTCTCCAAAATATGCCATCTTCGAAGGGGACTGAACTGGATACCTGCAGAGGTTTTGACACGTATGCTGGGATTCAGGTCTGAACGCATAATTGAGAAGTTGTTACATGATCTTGAGGAGGTCTTCCCTGCTCCATTAAGGGATTTTATGAAAGTTTCTCATGTGGAGAATTGTAATGATGGAGGGAAAGCTTGGTTTCCTGAATTGCATGTATCCATAAAAAAAGAAGACTGGCAAGAAGATGACAGAAAATTACTGTCCTTGGACACACCAGAACTGAATCATTTTAGTATTTTGAACAGACAAACACTTTACAGAGCATGTGTGAAAACCATTAATTATCAACATCTCAAAACTGTAAGAGATATTAAATGGACAACCGTGTTTGAATCAGGTTCTTCCCCGAAAGGTAGTTGGCGGTCCCTGTACAAAAGACCCATTGAAAAGAGGGTGGGTGATCTTCAGTGGAGAGTTGTACATGGGATTTTAGCTACAAACAGACACAAAGCACTCCTTAATGGTTCAGATGATGAGGGTTGTCCTTTTTGTGGGGTGTCTGAAACTGTTTTCCATATTTTTATTGAATGTCCACGTTTGGATCAAATTTTGGGCTTAATGGAAAGCTGGAGTGTACAGTTTACAGGAAATTTTAATCAAGAATTGTTTATTTTTGGTCCTAAATATTTAAAACAAAAAAAATCTAAAGTTGTTTTATTAAATTTCTTATATGGTGCAGCAAAGTTGGCAATCTGGTGTACAAGGAAAAATAAAGTAGAAGGGAGGGAAAATGTGGATGCTATTCTTATGATGAGAGGGTTTATAAAGAAAAGATTAATTATGGAATATGCTTTTTATAGCCTCATTAATAATGTCAATTGTTTTTTTCATGTGTGGGGTGTTGATGGTTTTTTATGTGAAGCTGATGATCAGGGAGATTTAGTGTTTAATTTTTGAGTGTTTAAGGTTTTTATATATTTTTTATTATTATTATTCTTTTTTTTTTTTTTTTTTTTTTTTATGTATGTAAAAATTGTAAATATATGTATGTTTGATGGTTTTTGATTTTAAAAATATAGGTCTTTTGTTTTATTGAATTATTAAAGAAGACCTCAAAGTCAAAGTCTCTCTCTCTCTCTCTCTCAGCACACAGATCTGTGTCAGTACATGGACAGAAACCCCGGTGGCCTCCATCCAGACAACGTCAGGGTGAGTGAGACTCCGCTGCTCTTGTGTGGGATTTCGTGGTGAAACGGCTCTGCTCATGCATGTTTTACCAGAGAATCCAGAAACTCTTCTTGAAGCGTCTGATGCATATTCCCAGACAGCTAGCAGTTTCGGCTCAGATCTGGCACACATTTGGCCCGCATGGATTTCACATGAGCCAGATGTGGGCCCGTTCTGGGCCGAAACTGTTTACTGTCTGGGTTGGGCACAAAACATCAAGCTTCAATCTGATTGGCGAGCTTTATACAAAAGGTTTTTATATTTGTGATAACACGACTGAAACATGCTCTGAAATATATAGGTGAATAGGCTGGCAAACATATTATATATATATATATATATATATATATATATATATATATATATATATATATATATATATATATATATATATATAATTTTTATTTTAATTAATTTTATTCCATTTAAATTTCATTTAATTGTATTATATTTTATTTAACTTTTTATTATATTTATATATTAATTTTGTTATTTTTAAATGAATTTAATTTTATTCTATTTTGTTTTATTCCATTTCATTTTATTATATTTTATTATTTTTCATTAAATGAAAGTAAATGTTATTTTATTCTACTTTATTTTATTTTATATTTATATTTAATCTAATTTCATATATTTTATTATACTTTTTATTTTATTGTATTCATTGTATTCTATTTTGTTTTATTTTATTTTATCATTTTTCATTTAATCAAATTACATTTTATTTTATTAAATTCAAATGTTATTTTATTCTATTTTATTTTATTTTATTCTCTATTTTATTCTTTTTAATTTAATTTAATTTAATTGTATTCAAATGTAATTTAGTTTAATTGTATTCAATTTAATTTTATTCTCTATTTTATCATTTGTAATTTTATTTAATTATAATTTTATTCAAATTATATTTTATTTAATTTCATTTTAGAACTAGTACACAACCTAGAACTAGTTGCTGGATTTATGATTTTCATATTGCATATTTCAAGTTTTAGTTTTTTTTCTCAGCATTTTAGATTTTTCAGATGTTTCAGATTTATTCTCCTCTAAATGTCATTGTTGGCTTCATCAGCTTCTTTCAGTGTCCCTTTCTTGTCCAGAAAATGCTACAGTGTGGATCGGACTAATGAGACAGTTGTTACACGTTTAGTTTATGCTTCAGATTGTGACATGAAGATTTTGAAACACATGAAGTATTTCATCCCTTTTTGGCTAAAGACCTTCCAGTCTCTTTGACTCCCGTCTGAAGTGTTGTGTGGTCAGGAGTAGAGCAGGAGTCGTGTGAGTTTGGCTCTCGTCTCTGTCCGTGTGTAATTGAGCAGGGACCACACACTCACAGTAAGTGTGTTTCTAGAGATCTGAAGGAAGAAATGAGCAGAAGAACAGACGTATGATTACAGCTGAGGTTTGTGGGATGTTTAATCTGCAGAGGCATTATATAATACAGTACCAGATTTTCCAGAATATAATTGAGTTTTTCTTTCATCTGAAATGTGCTGTGACACATATTTGAATGATTCTTTTATAATGCAGTAAACATCAAGCAAGCAAAACATGTTCAAAGCTACAGATCTGGAATTTGTTGTGAATTTAGGGAGCTAACATACAATGTTATAGTGTTTTTAATGTTTTATTTATTGGTACTTTACATTATTATTATTTTTTACTTGACATAAATGGAAGACACAGTTTTTATTTGGTTAAAATTCTCCTGTAAATCACGTATAAAGTCAATGTGTTGGTAGAACGTTGCAGTGAAAGCGCAGTGAGTTGGTAATTCTTGGTGTGATGGAGTGAATGAGGCCAGCGAGCAGAAGTTGCTTATGTAATTCATCAGCTTTTTGACACTGTGGATTTACATAAATAAAGTATTTATCCCATTCGCTCCCTCATTGAGATTCACTCCAGTGGAGAAATCATGATAAATGACAAGCCAGATGTACGTCGGGATCTGTTTCTGAGGCTTGGGATTTTGTCACATCATCTCACAATGCCACAGTAAGGAGAAAATCAGGACAGGCTGCACTTTACATGGCTTTCACAACCTTTAGAGAACATTTCTGAGCAGGATTCCTCTCTAGATGCAGGTTTATGAGGAATTCTGTTTGGTGTCTTTAATGCCAAAAAATCATTAGGGTATTAAATAAAGATCATGTTCTATGAAGATATTTAGTAAATTTCCTACCGTACATATATCAAAACTTCATGTTTGATTAGTAATATGCATTGCTCAGAACTTCATTTGAACAACTTTAAAGATGATTTTCTCAACATTTAATTTTTTCCAGATTTCCAAATATTGTCCTCCTAACAAACCAGACATCAACGGAGAGATGATTTACATTAAAAAAATAAATAAATACAATTAAATACTTACAAAAATATGTTTATATAATATTCTGAGAGTAATATATAATAATATGTAAAACGGTATATATTTTGTATTCATTGTAAATATATAATTATTACTATATGCACATAATATTTATTTTATTCTGGTTAATTGTTTTATATTAACATTTCGGCTAAATGCAGACTGCATTTCTTTGTTTCTGTATTTATACTCTGCAAAAAAACATTGAAGTTAAATCTAATCAAATCTTAATTATCTTAAAATCCTTGAAACGTTTCACTTTTTATCTGAGATCTTGGCACTGTGTATCTTGAATATGTGTGTATTCTGTCTTGCTGCACTGGAAGATCATGTATTTTTAGACCAAATACACAGATAAAAAAACAGTCTATGAAAATAAGTCTTAGTGTCTAAAGCAGAGTGTTACTTCACTAGTGAATTCATCTTGTTTTGAGGATTATTTTGACATCAAAAACTAAACAATAATACAAATGAGTTTCGCAGTCTAGTAGCTTCTTTAATGTACTGATTAAGTAAATTATGAGTTGAGGAGTTTTAATGCATCTTCTGCTCACTTGCGTTCTGTTTTTAACACCAGATCTTGTTTTTAGTGTCTTAATGATTTCTAGTGCACTCGTATATTAACAACAGACTCGCCACATCCCCAAGCATCAACCCATCTGATCCAGAACGGATGCTAAGTAACGATTAGCTGCCGCAGTCACGAACAAACACGCCACACAAGAGCTGGCGTTTTAATTTCGCCCATTAGCTGCAGCTGATTCATGCTCTCAGATCCACGCTGATAATAGCCAGTAGACCCTCGGCCCTTGGTTGGATGGGATTAGCATGTGAAAGGCAGCGCTCTGGGCGCTAGCGGCTAATGTAATCACTGGTCAAGCTGTAGAGAGACAGGACCCCATTCTGGGCAGCCGTCCGAAACAGACCCTCTGCTCATATGCTGCTCTCGCTCCAGAAATAACACCAGATCTTCAGGCCTTGATGCATTAGGCTGCTTTAATGAAAATGATAAATTAACTAATTGATTCTAGGGATGCAATTTTTCAGAACCAATCTGATCACACAGTTGTTGAGATGATCAACTCTTAAATCATCTGAAGAAACAAACAAAGCCTTACATTTAGAGACACAGTCAGTGACATAAGTTGTGCAGTTGCACTAATAGTCCATCAGTCTGAGCGATTACAAATAATGATGTATACTTTATAGACGTCACATTCAGGGAGACGCGACTATCATGTTGCAATGCATCAGAAGTTATTCGATCTAAGTGAGGGTTTTTGTCAGAGGATCGCTAACACTTCAAAATTTAATCACAATCTGGAGACTGTCTTCACCTTCCGGGTTTGTTTGGTCCTGAATAATCTTTTTTTTTATAAAATAGTCAAAACTTAATATGTTTGAAGGAAAAACATATCGTATCTGATCAGCAAATTCTGATTAATGCTTGAAAAATTCAAAGATTGTGTTCAATGTTATTACTGAATTTACATCTTTTGTATTAATTCAAATTATGTATATATCTGTGTGTTTTAAATCTCTATGAATACATAATATTTAATAGAAAGGAATGGAATACATATTTATACATACTTTTATACATACTTTTTTTTGGCTAAATACATTAATTTCACTTGGTTAAACTTTCACTTCAGATGGAAAAAGTGATCAGTTTGTAATTCCGCAATGGTTTATCAATATGTGTATATATTCTTTCTTAAAAAAAAAAAATCAGTCCAAAATTGTGTGAGATATGAGGAAAATGCTAGTGCTTTGACACTAATATAACTTAATAGATAATTTTATAAAATATTTTTGACACCAAATATACTCCATACATACCCGGATAAAAATGACCTGGACATGAAACGTAACTTTTTTTTTTTAAGGGTTATATCTCTTGAAAAATAATAGAAAAAAATATGAGGAAGATGCTAGTGTTTTGACACTAATCTAACTTAAAAGATAATTTTACAAAATATTTTTGACACTAAATATACTCCATACATACCCAGATCAAAATGACCCGGACATGAAACATTACTTTTTTCTTTTTCTTTTTTTTCTTAAAGGTTATATGTCTTGAAAAATTAATAATAAAAAATCTCTTCCAAACTTGAATGCATTGTGAGGGATCTTGTATGAGATGGAGGTGTGGAGTAAGCAGGGCTTTTGATGAGAATCTGTGAGATCTCCCCTTGGACTCGTGAGACTCGTGAGACGTCTGAATGTCAGGAGAGCAGGTGTGGAGCTGATGGTCCATTGATACAGCACATTAAAAACCACAACGCTCCTCTAAACCCGGAGTCGCTCTGACTCTCCAGCAGATGAGAGACCCTCGGCTCATTTAGCAGCCGGTCTGCTTCATCCAACACAAACCGTGAAATCAAACACTCAGTTCCTCTCTGATGCTGGATTTGATCCACTGAAGGCCTATAAAGTGACAGATAATCAACCGTTATTGCAAACAAGACTAGAATACAGGTCCCCAGTCAGCAGAAATGATCATTTGGTCTTTTGTTTGTATTTAAGTCTAACAGTTTAATGAGGCAGAAAGTGTGCTGTCAGGAGTTTCTGAGTGTTGGGCGGTTGCTGAAACAGCTGTCAAAATAATGTTTGAAAAACAAAAAAAAAAGAAATTAAGACTTCCATAAATTTTATAATATTGCTATTGTTCTGTAAAATAATAATAATAATAATGATTATTATTATTATTACTAAATACCTTGTTATAACCAGAATAGTATTTTTATTATAGTTATATGTTACATTTTTGTAATTTAATCAAATGTGAATGTTAACAACAACTATACAATAATAATTATATTTTCTTACAATAGTATTTTATTATAGTAATTAGTTACATTATTAATACTATTATTACTTGCTTTTTTGTTTGCAAAAAAATTCATCATAATATTTTTATTTTATTTTTATAATTTAATAAATATATGTTAACAGCCAAATTTGTTAGATTTTATTGTACAATAGTAATTAAATTTTTAAAATTATATATATATTTTTTTACTGTACAGTGTTATTTTATTATTATAAATATATA
Source organism: Carassius gibelio (assembly GCF_023724105.1). Classification (NCBI taxonomy): domain Eukaryota; kingdom Metazoa; phylum Chordata; class Actinopteri; order Cypriniformes; family Cyprinidae; genus Carassius; species Carassius gibelio. Next base: position 30,959,120 of record NC_068411.1, on the reverse strand, counting down.
AATATTTTATTTTACTGTACAATACTATTATAGTATTTTTTTAAATATATATTTTTACTATTATTAGTATTTTTGTCATATTTCTTTTTCACCTGTTTTATCATCCAGCAGATGTGTGTAACTAGCACTAAAGATGCACGAGACCGCTGAGGCTCGTAATCAAACACCCGTATGAGCTCATATGTTAATATAACATCATTTGTGCAATTATTGATGAAGTCTTAAGACGGATCATTAGTCAGATATGCACATGATAAACCACGCAGTCGTTAATGTGTTTCCAGAATGAATCGTCTGTTATAATACTGAATCCTCGGACGGTTTGTAGTATTAATTCTCATCACAGCATCTACGCTGTTATAATGAGATCACATCCGGCCTCGAGCGTCTCAAGCGTTAAACATGACTCTTGTGTCTCCGCAGCTCTTCCTGTTCCAGTTACTGAGGGGTTTGTCTTACATCCATCAGCGCTACATCCTTCACCGAGACCTGAAGCCACAGAACCTGCTCATCAGCGACAGCGGAGAACTCAAACTGGCCGACTTCGGTGAGACGCATCAGATCTAACACTGACTCTCATTCACGAATCACTACCATCCACACTTCCTTATTACATGTGTTTACCAATTCATATTACACATGAATGTTGTGAGAACACACGACACACACGTGTTTGACCAGCAGCAGAAGACTAGTTAGTGATGGTTAAACTGGTTATAGTTCAGTTCACCTTCAGCTGCCTGTTTCATGACCACCTGCTCCCATAATGCATTGTGTCTCCCAGCTCTCTCAAACCACTTTGAATATTTAGCAATAAACTTCAAATATATTATAAAAAAAAAAAAAAAAAAAAAATACATATATATATATATATATATATATATATATATATATATATATATATATATATATATATATATATAATTTTTTTAAATCATTTTTTTTTCTTTTTTATGTCAAATTAGTTTGATAATTTTTAATAATTATTTTTATTTCTTTTAATTTTAACAATATTGTAAACTGAATTACATCTTTTTTTTTTTTACATAATACAGTATTTTTTATATTTTGCAATAAACTTAAAATATTGCATAACATAGTATTTTATATATAAACGTATTTAGTATTAATTTATTAAATATTTAAATACAAGTTTATTGCAATTTTTTAAAAACTTTTATAGTACTTCCAGTAGTAATATATTAACAGTAGTTCTGTATCACTCCATTAATCACAGTGCATTATGAGATGAGCTGCTCATGCTATTAATTTAACCGTCTGTTTTTTAGTATATTTTTGTCAAATTTAAACATTTTGGCTTCCGTCCAGATGTTTATGAGTGCTTCTGCAGTCATAATAAACGACCAGAAAAAACTTCAGTAAAATGCTGTGAGAGAAACGGAGGAGGAAGAGTCAGAGAGAGACGTGAAGAGCAATTACAACAAACACAACCAGCACAGAAACAGAGACAGACAGACTGCTTCTCACACACCTGCTGCGACGCTGATTCTTACACTCAATTACACACACACACACACACACACACACACACACACACACACACACACAGAGTCTCTAACAGCTGCTGAAGGGCTGGTTTGGCTCAGTGTACTGCAGCATATGGTGTGTTTCTCTGGCCGGTTAATATTTAGAGAAAAAAGTAAAAAAAAGCTGTATTTTTAAGGATGTGTTGTTGTGTTTCGGCGTGTCGTAGCATTAGGAGAATCATCATCACATTGCAGATGTGAACAGTGTCAGATATATGTGTAGTGTTTAGACTGAAACACAGTCATCACATCTGCTGGTTACTCTGATGAAGCAGGAACTGATGAGAATCTGCTCTGACGGCTCCTTCACTTCTTGATAAGGGACTTAATCAGTTCAGCATATTTAGAGATGACTCTAATAGACAGCGTCTGGATTCATCACCAAACATAAATTACCCGCCAAACTGTAATTGAAGGCCAAAAAATGTGTGAAAAAGAGCCGCTCTGTAATGAAACTCCCTAAGATCGCTGCAGACGCTGGAGATATTCACTACGCCTTCATGATATTATTAGACGGGATTGTTATTAGTTATGTTTGCACAGATATTATACAGAAACATGCTGTCTACTGCCTTCATAGGCTGCTAGCTTTCAAGGCAGCATCTAAACTAAAATAGAATCTTATCTGTGTGTAATCTAGAATAGATTGTGTGTGTGATTCTGAGTGCCCTACATAGACAGCATCTCCGATTACAGTTGGCTCCATCAATCAATGCTGATGTTTGCATATTATCCTAAGAATTTTCAAATACAACAATTATGTTTTATATGTTTAATTATTAAGATAGTTGTGCATTTTTTTTATTGTTACTATATAGCGTATTTTTTCTATATGTTAGACTATTACTGATTTATGATATTATAAAAAAGTGAGTATTCTAATATACCAATATGATAGCATACATTTAATATACATGAAAGTTGAATATATATAAATATATATTTATATATGTATATATCTTCTGAACTATCATGATAATTTAACATATGCATAAATATACAAAATTAATATCATAAAATATACATGAAAAAATATAACAATAGTTGTTTTATTATATTAATTTGTGTATTTTTCTGTTAAAGTATCTGCATTTTTGCTGAATTAACATAAAAAGCTGCATATGAACATAAAAATACACAACTATTATTACACACACACATATAATCAAACATCCTAATATTTTACATGTATAAAACATATGCAAATAATATAATAAATATACAACAATCATGATAAAAAAATTAAAATGTTCAAATATATTATCAAAAAACTATTATGTATTATGATATTATCTTCTTTTATTATCTATTAAAAACTATTATGTATGTTATATAGGTTTGTAAAGGGATGGAAAATTTCCAGTAAATTTCCGGAAACTTTCCAAAAATCCATCTTGTCGCAACCCTAATATTATACGTCTGTTTGGTAAAATATGATAATTGTGTATGTTACAATGTTGTAACATTTGCATATTTTTCATATATTTTAACATATATACAGATATACAAATATAATATTGGAAATATATACAAATATCCTTGTATTTTAGCATATACAGATTTGAAAATATTGACTTTGTTTGCCTCCAAAACATAATTTAATTTCATAATGTTCCTGAAACATGCAGATGGCTTTTCAATGTTCTTAAATATGCCAACAATTTTGGGCACCACTGTATAAATACTGTATATACAAATATGATATCATGTTGTATTATTTCATATTTTTGAATTTTATGTAAAAAATATATAAATAATAAATAATATATATCATGGTAAAATATTTGTAGTGCTAATATTTAAGATTTTTCATAGTTTTTATGAACTTTAAAGTCAAGATAGTTTTACTTTTTGTGATATTACTATATTTGCATAGCTTTGAGTATGTTCAGATATCATGATGGTTATGTTTTTTAAGAAGTCTCTTCTGCTCCTCAAGGCGGCATTTATTTGATCAAAATACGTTTAAAAAACTTGTGAAATATTGCAACTTTTCTATTTTAATAGACTTTAAAATATTATTTATTTCTGTGATCGAAAGCTGAATTTTCATTAAAAAAAGATGCATAGATAAAAGATGGTGGCATAATATTTAATGTAATGAACTTTAATGGTGTTTGACAGACAATCATTTTCCCATGACTGTCACTGTGATATTTACACTGATGCATTTGTAAGATGCTTTCATTCAAAGTGATATGTGTATGAACTCGTGTGTGTGTGTGTGTGTGTGTGTGTGTGTGTGTGTGTGTGTGTGTGTGTGTGTGTGTGTGTGTGCAGGTCTGGCCCGGGCGAAGTCGGTCCCCAGTCACACGTACTCTAACGAGGTGGTGACGCTCTGGTATCGTCCTCCAGACGTGCTGCTGGGATCCACAGATTACTCCACCTGTCTGGACATGTGGTGAGTCTCCATCATCTCCATCATCTCTGCATCCATCGACTCAGAACCACATCCTCTGCTCCCAAACTGCAGCTCAGCATCACACTGTGCAGTGCACTTAAAAGATCACACCCATGCGGCTCACCAATGCACTACAAAAAGCATTTGTTCTCGTTTTGCAGTTATATAAAGTATCTAAATGTCCTGCAAATAAAACCTTAGAAATAAAATGAATGTCATAATGCATGCATCTCACTATAATTTAGTGCTCTAAGACAGTGGGAGGAAAAATAGTTGTATACATTTTTAAAGATGTTTAAACATTCTTAAAAGAAAACTTCAGAGACAAAATGACACCAGATTATATTCCAAAATAATTAAAGACAATGTAATAATGTTCATGCACTATGACGGCAGAATGACAAATATATATATATATATATTTTTAACGCTTTCCCCGCTGTTGACAAATTTGTACGTCTTTTTGTGTTTTCACTGTTGTACACTTGGGGGCGCTATTCTACATCACACATCTTATGAACGCGTACAAAACACACTTGAACAGGACGGAGAAACGAGATAACTCTTATTTAAACAGATGCATATTAAAAATAATGCCATCATCAGCAATAGACAGCATATAAATTAAACCTGCATAAAGAGTAAATGTTGATCCAGGAAGTGCTATATGTCTGTGCAAGCTTTGGTGGAAGCGATTTACTGGATTTATGCTTCGATAATCATACCGAATATTATTAAGATGTAGTTTTTGATAAAAAATCAAAATCTAAAAACCTAACTATTTTTAAGACTTTTAAAAAAAAGAATGCTTTAAGCTAGAATAAAACAGTTTTTTGTTAAAAGTAGCGGATTTTGGTTTATTTGAATGTTCAAATATTCATACAGTAAAATATACTGAAGGCCATCAAAATTTGAGTGAAAATCATCAAAATCACTGGTGGTGGCTACTTTTTTCAAAAATGCTGACAGGAAAAGAGTTAATATATATATATATATATTTTTTTTTTCACATCCTTGAAATAAAACCAGAGGAAGAATGTCACAAGATTATTTTCAGAGAAATCAAATATATATATAAACAGATAAACTTAAATATATATATATTATATATTAAATATATAGGTAACACTTTAGAATAAGGTTCCATTAGTTAATGTTAGTTAACTACTTTCGTTAACATGAACTAAGCAAGAACAATCCTTCTACAGCATTTATAAGTCTTAGTTCATGTTAATTTCAACATTTACTAATGCATTATTTAAATCAAAAGTTGTGCTTGTTAACATTAGTTAATGCACTGTGAATTACCATGAACTAACAATGAATAACTGTATTTTCATTAACTAACATTAACGAAGATGAATAAATACAGTAATAAATGTATTATTCATTGTTTGTTCATGTTAATTAATACATTAACTAACATTAACTAATGGAACCTTATTCTAAAGTGTTACCAATATATATATTTTTTCTTTCTTCTTCTTCTGTTTAGTTGCAGTTTTTCTGTCTTGAGCATCTCTCTCGTTCTCTCTCGTTCTCTCTGTGTGTGACTCGATGCTGAGCGCAGTGGAGCGTTGCACTGTTTCCTCTCTTGAGTGGCTGTTTCACAGATGCTGCACAAAACAGCAGTCATTAGAATCACAGCCAGACTGTGTGTGTGTGTGTGTGTGTGTGTGAGAGTGTGTGTGAGAGAGAGAGTGTGTGTGTGTGTGTGTGTGTGTGTGTGAGAGTGTGTGTGAGAGAGAGAGAGTGTGTGTGTGTGTGTGTGTGTGTGTGTGTGAGAGTGTGTGTGAGAGAGAGAGTGTGTGTGTGTGTGTGTGTGTGTGTGTGTGTGTGAGAGTGTGTGTGTGAGAGAGAGAGAGTGTGTGTGTGTGTGTGTGTGTGTGTGTGTGTGTGTGTGAGAGTGTGTGTGAGAGTGTGTGTGAGAGAGAGAGAGTGTGTGTGTGTGTGTGTGTGTGACCTTCACGCTCTCGTGTCTCAGTGAGCGGATGAGCAGAATGCCACTCAAATGTCACAAAAATGTCATTTAATCTCAGATTGGACATTATAAGTGAAACCGGTATCCACTTGGTTATTGAGTTTCAATTATATCCTGAAATATAAATTGTATTTTTAGGGGGGATAAAAACTAAATAAAGGTGAAATTATGTGGATTTGAAATTTGAGACGAGTGCAACTGAGAGTGTGATAATGTCAGAGTAATGTAATGACACCATGTGCTAAAGTAACTCTCAAACAGAAACTGCAAGATGTAGTTATCTGTAATCTCAAGGAAGTATTTCAGCTCAAAGGGGTTTGGGAATCCGTGTGTTTAAGTGTTTAATGGCACTGATGATGCTTACACGCAGAGGCACAGTAACACAACAGTCAAGCTCATTCCTGCTTTTCCAGAAGTGTTTGCTTTGTTCATAAATCTCTGCGCATTAAAAGCTTTGAAAGAAAGATTATGATATTCATGCACAGATCTGGCATAGATGGCCGTTCCACTTTCTGCGGTTTGTTTGTGTCTCAGGGGCGTGGGATGCATCTTCGTGGAAATGATCCAGGGAGCGGCGGCGTTCCCGGGCATGAAGGACATTCAGGATCAGCTGGAGAGGATATTCCTGGTAAGTGTCTCCGCTCTGCTTTCCTCTGCGTGTAATGCCTCGAGTGCTGGATGAAGAGACATCCTCCATGAATACTCAGATATGGAGTGATAGATGACTGTACACAACGCTGTGAGGTCATGTGTATTACATCTCATGAATCCTGAAATCATTCCTCCTGTCGTTTCCCGTAATGTCCGCTCTGATAATTGAAGCAGAGAGTAATGGATTCATATTCAGCCTCCGAGTCAGGTAAATAATTCATACAGACCATAACTGAGATGAATAGAGCGGGCGGCCGGGGTTCATGGGTGAGACAGACGGGTCAACGGACAAACGTATTTACAGAGGAATGACTGCTCATGTGAGAGAAACAAAGACCAGCAGAGTCTCGGTTTAACTGTTTAAGGACTAGATAACCTGGAAATGTGAACTCTGTTGTTATTTTCTAACTCTCATGTCATTCCTAAGCATGGATCACAAAAAGAGAGTGTTTGGGAACGAGTGGCTCTTTGTTGTCAGTTACATTTTTGAATCTGCTGCAGGTTCCATTTTTGAATTTAAATGTAGCAATGTGCATGTTTTTAAATATTTGAAATAAGATCTAGTTACATTCTAACAGAAGGCTGTTTTGTAACAGCATGACATTTTATATATTGTACATAGTTTTAAGTAGTTTTGAAGAACGAAAATGCGGGAAAATGAAATATTAAAATATATATATATATATATATATATATATATATATATATGAATTCAACCCAGTGTTATTTTAGTTGCATTAAGATACTATAGTTTGTATAAATATATTGGACCAGTTTTTTTTTACTTCATTTTTTATAAATGTCTATAGTATTTATTAATTTTTATTTAAGTTTTATTTTTGAGTTCATCAAGTTAAACTAAATTAGAATGAGTAGTGTTGCCTTAGCATTTTTATATTTTATTTTATTTCCAAAAAGTAAATTTTTTTTTTAAATTGTCATTTTAGTTTCAGTTTTAGTGAACTATAATAACCCAACCATTATTTTAATTCTTCAGAACTTTCAAGTGAAATTTAATTAAAATACTGGTTGATTATAGATTCTTTTATTTTTAAGAACGATGATAATAAGAAATAATAATAAAGTCCAGCCCTACACAAATATGTACATTTATAACACCATTCTTTGTATTATATTACTTTTGCATCAAAATACAAACAGACTAGTTCACATTAATGCTGTGTTTCTAATGCAGCGTCTATAAGAAGGTACGGTAAAGGATGGTAAATTTGACATCGTTCTCTCTTCTTAGTATTGTTATCAGTCTCTCCGTAATTTTTCCTTTTATTTAAAGTCATGACAACCCTATTGTTCAATTTTTCTTTTCGTGTTTGAGCAAATGTGAATGCAAAAAAATATATTCATGATACTGCTCTTCGAGTCTGAACCCAAACACGTGCAGAAGGTGAGTTTGAGAAGGAGTTTGAAAGGACGTTGTCTCTGTTCAGAAATGCTGATTGCTTGCTTCGGCCCCCGTTCTGTCTGATTGGGCTGTGGCTGGTGCTTGTTGCTTGTGTTCCTCTCTGTCAGGTGGCTCTTGATGAATCTGGAGGAGCGCAGGGCGTCTGGCAGCTCATAGCTGTTCTCTGACATTTTCATTCCTGTCTTGTTTTCTCCCTCCTCCCTCCTGAGAGACCGGCGGCTGTCAGTCTGGCCAGCATCATATCTAACGCTTCTTCAGAGATTAGCCTTCATTACTGCTTCCCAAAGGCCAGCGCTTCTGACCTTCTCTTCCAGAGAGAGAGAGAGATGCTGCTGTTTAACAGTCTCTCGCTTGTGTCTGTGCGTTTCATTTCAGATGGAGATAAACTCATTACGTCAAGGTTAATATCCACTTTACGCTTGTGATGCGGTCAGAATCCCATCATGCACAGCTGCCACACATGAAAGAGGCCCAATCTGAGAGAAATCGGTTTGTTTAGCGCATTATCGTGGCTGGAATCACTTGATATGGGTTTGAGGATCAGAACTGAAATGTGTTTTGTCAGTTGTTTCATATACGAGCATTTAGTGCTATAAAAATGAACGACTGGAGAACGCTTTAGAAGAAACAAATGTGAGTCACTTGAGTCTTTCTCATGTAAAACATCTTGTTATTTGTTGTTCTTTGTGGTGAATCTCACAGGGCAAATTTATTTAATTATGTTTTATTTATACATTTATTTTATGTTGCTCGGCCTCAGACCAACCCAGATTAAGATGAGTTTGTTTCTTCATCAGATTTGGAGAAATATAGCATAGCATATTATAGATTATTTTATTCTAGGTTTGTATTTTATTCATGGTGGTTGTATATCATATTCTTCATTTCTCTCGTGTGTGTGTGTGTGTGTGTGTGTGTGTGTGTGTGTGTGAGCGGGCTGCAGGTAGCTGTTCTGTAAGTGTGTGTGATGTATTAAAGAAGGCAGACTGGAGCGGTGTGTTTAACTAGCTGTCAGCCAGCCGTAGATTACCTGTGTTCCTCGGTGTGTGAATATGGACAGATCTATCTGCAGCAAACACACACCACCATCATGTGTGAACCACTCTCACACACACTGAGGTTACAGTGAGCGCTTTGACATCAGAATTAAACTGTCTGCTCCTATTACAGGAGGATGGGCTACACACACACACACACACACACACACACACACACACACAGACACACACACAGACACACAGACACACACAGTTACTTACCTGTGAAAATGGGTTTTATAAGTTATGATTAAAATGGACATTGATTAGAGTTCATAATCAAGAAAGGTGTTTAATTACGGAGACATGCACATACAATATATTTATAACATCCACAAATTAAGAATTTGTTCAAATCATGGCTGTGTTGTTCTAGCACATTCTCTGGTTCTGATTGAATTAAATCCAGAGGATACAGAGCGGGAAATCATTCTTAATTCATGGCTACAATTGTTATGTTTTATTTGTTTTCACACACTGCAAAAAAAAAAAAAAAATTGTAACTAAAACAAAGATTATTTGAGTATGTTTTTACAAGAAAATACTATTACAATCAACATGTCTCTTAACTATTTGTGAAATTTACTAGCAATTTCTGAGTGAAAATTAAGTCTTTTAATGAATGCTAATGTATGTATCAAGTGTTTGGATCATTCTGATTTATTGCTCATCTAATTCTCAGTAAATCATTCAAGTGCATTAATGACAACAGACAAAGAGGAGAACTTTAAATGTATTAACTAACAACTCTCAAATAATCTAATCATGTCGTTTTAAATTCATTTCCATTGGAAATCCATTGGCTGGATTGACCTCACATGACTCCTGAGATCTGAAGCCGCTTCTCTCTGGCGGGGGAATTAATGACTGCATGTGGGTGGCTGTTGTTTTAGCCGGTCGAGGGCATGTGGTGACCTTCTGCCCAGCGAGAGCACTAGAGAAAGGACAGCTTCTCTGCTGCTGATATTTCAGGCGTGATTTACAGCGAGTCCTGCCATCGTTTACCAGCCGCTTCCATCCAAAGAAGCTCACAGTGAACCAGATACAGCATCAGTGTGCCTGGAGTCCTCATGCTCACTGGATTTGACAACCAACTTCTGGAAGATATTCATAGTTTTGTTTCAGACACTTAGTAGCGAGTAAACTAGACCGTATTGAGTTGGGATGTTATGTAAGCAGTTATAGTCAGTGTGGTCTGCATTGCTGTTGAGCTGCACTGAAGGTGAAGTGTTGGTGAAGTTCAGCAGCACATGTGAGATGTTGATTCACACAGGTCTTCACGCAGGCCTGATCTCTCTCCACCCGCTCCGCTCTCACTTCAAAGCGTCCCGTTCCTCTCCTCCACCCTCCATCTATAATACATGAGCTGTCACTCCTCCGCTCCGGGTGGATGAACCACATCTGCACCGCCTTCTGTTTCTGATCACCTCACAGAACACCGCTTAGAGTTCTTCAGATAAACATAGAAATCAATATGTGTGCACACTTTTATTATTTATATGTATATATATATATATATATATTCAGATGTTTAATAAGTCATTTCAATTAATGAAACACTTTTAAATAGACTGAAGCAATTAATATTTGTCACACAATATTTGTTTCGGTAGAATCGTGGGAGAATCATGACAGAATTATGCTGCCATTCAAGCATCAGTTTATAATTCATGGCAGACGTCAGAGACTCCGCTTGTCTTGTGCATCTCATTTGCATGAATTCAGCACTGATGCCCTTACCTGTTTATCTGTCCTCTCCTCTAAACTGACACACACACACACACACACACACACACCTGCGCAGCATGTCCAGGTATTTCTGTCTGTCCATCCGTCGCTTGTCTCTCACCTCATTGGTCCATCAGTTCATGCAAAACTTGAGGAATGGACCAGTTTTCCCACAGATCTGAGCATTTCATGTGTCAGAGGAAGAGTTTTTTACGACTCTTCTTCCTCTAAGTCATTATGTTCAAAATTAACCTGTATAATGTGTGGCACGAGCAGCTCTGAACTAAATGACTGCAATAATGACTGCTTCATTGTTCAACAAACAGTCCTTCCTCAAACCCATGGTATTCATCGAGACACTGCACAGTAACACACTTTAAATCAGCTCGTAATAAACTCATTATCAGCTCATATAAACCAGACAACACAAGAAAACCACAGTGACATGAGATTTGAAATGAATGCATTTTTCTCTGGTTGGTTGTGATGTCAAAAAATTTAATAAACAGGACATATCTTTTATTTTCTTTGTCAAAAAAAGGAATGAGTGAAAATCAGAGTACTTATTTTCTATTAACACAAACCCTTTACGTATAATGCTTTAACACTTTGCAATGCATTATAAGTAACTGTAATCGAATATAGAGAATTTATCATGATATTATATGTAAGATTTTAAATCTGTATATGCATTATACTTTCTAAAGGTGTAAAAGCCTGGCGAAAAATGCAGCATTGCATTAGTTCTCTTTCATGGAGTTCAGGGATCATGATAAATGATAAATGTCCTCTGTCAGATCACGTCAAACCCTCCCTCTGACCTTTAAGATTGTTTCATGCCATAAATATTCTGTTCTAGTGTCTGAAGTGCACGGATTAATCATTTACAGTAAGACCAGGAGCATTGTGACAAAATAAATAGAGTTTTGAATAAAACACTTAGTCTGGTTGCTGTGATATTCTGAAGGGTTGCTAATGTATAAATAAAACCCAATTGGAAAACTCCTCACCAAAACCCTGAAACCAAGCATTAAGCAACCTTAAAAGACTTCCAAGTTTTGAACATCTTAAAACAAGTGTTCTACAGTCTCTTCGACCCCACAAAAACTACACTCCCCCCTAACTGCTGGATTCAGATGTGCTACATTTCTGTTTGTAGCTATGGCCCTGTGAATTATCCTCCACTGCACATCGGCTGTCCGCTTCTCAGTTGGAGGCTTATACAGGGCTCGCCACCTATCCCTCACTAGAAAGTCTGGCTCCATAGTCTCCATCCACTTTTAAAAACTGTGCCTGCTGAGTGAGTTCATATGAATAACTTTTACTGTGACAGTACAATGCTTTTTCGACGCCGTGTCAAACTCTTCTAGTTGCGGAGTTTTAAAAAACAGTATAGATCCATCAAGTCCTTCTTCCTGTTCTCCACTGACAGCAGGACATTTTTAAAACATTCTAATACAACTTAATACAAATCTTCCCCTAATATTCCCCAGAAGTGCCTATAAAATTCAGCTGTCAAACCATCTATTCCTGGAGAACGACCCATAGACAACTGCTGCATTGCTTCTGCTAATTCTCCATATGTAATTATATCCTCCAAAGCTTCTCTTTGTCCTTGCTCCAACTGTGGTAGATCTTTAAGTAAGTCCTTTGCACTATCAGGATCACATTTCTCAGCACTGTACAACACAGAATAAAAATCCACCGCCAACTTTCTCATTTCAACTGGATTTGTTAAGTTCCCATTTGGACAACGCAGATAAAGCATCTGTTTATACGGAACAGTCTTTTTTTTCCAGATTAAAGAAATATGCAGTTGGAGCATCCATATCCTTAATGGAACCAATCCTTGATCTTACAAGTACCCTTTTCACTTGTTCTTGCAGCAAAGTTCCAAATTCTTTCTTCTTCTCATTCAAAATTGCACCTTCACCTCGTACTCCTTTGTTATTTATCAAGTACTCTTCCAACCGCTCAATTTCTTTTTGCAAACTTTGTATGTTTTTTTTCACATTCATAAAATTATAAGCAGAAACATTTTGTCAAAATGCTAAATGTACTATTAACACCTCTACTACTAGCTTTATGTGGACATCTAGACCGTTTATGACCTAAATCCCCGCATTCAAAGCACTTTAGATTACCTGTGCTAGCATCAGAGATGAACGGAGGGACGTTTGCAATTATTGCTTTCCGAGTCGGATTAACTAGCGGCGAAACAGCAACAAAAAGTCCACTTACCGAGACCCCGCTGCTTAGTAGACGATTCACCAAAATCTCCTCCTTCAAGAAAACCATGACAGCTTCATTCATTCTTGACGCTGAAGAGATATTCTCATATCCAACTTGTTCTCCGATTGATAATAAAACTTCCTCCATCGCCACACTTGATTCGACCTCACACCTGATGCCGTGATGGAGTGATAATGGCTGTACTCCACCCTCTGGCAGAGACGCCATCTCAACTCCGTCAAAACCATCTTTGAACAACCCCAAAGTTAGAAGTAAGAAGGAAAACAACAATACAAGAAAAATAAAGCCACTTTCATTCGTCCACCCCAAGACTCCCAGCATGCACCGAAAGAGAGAGAGAGAGAGAGAGAGGGGTTGTCTGTTTTTCCAAAACCACTCCTAAGAGACGGTTCGAGGATGCTATGCCTTCTCACATGCCCCCTTCTCAGCCTTGGAGCCAGGTAAGTGTTGGACCGCAAACTCAGACCTAGGGCTGTAGTACTCGAGTCTGGTCTCGGACTCGTTGGTGTTTGCACTCGGACCTGTCTCGGACTTGGTCATTGGAGTTGCCAAATGTTCTCGTTGGTCTAGACCAGGGGTAGGCAAGTTCGGTCCTAGAGAGCCGCAGTCCTGCAGAGTTCAGCTCCAACCCTAATCAAACACACCTGAACAAGCTCATCGACGTCTTCAGGATTACTAAGGCTACAGGAAGGTAAAGGTTTTTTTCAGTGTTGGAGCTGAACTCTGCAGGACTGCGGCTCTCTAGGACCGAACTTGCCTACGTCTGGTCTAGACCGAGTCCAGAAAAAAATAAAAAATTCTCCTTCAAAACATAACAACATTTGCATGTTGTGTCTGAAAACATGTATAAAACGCTAGGCGCGCCGCTTTGTGGACCAAGTGAAGCAGAGAGGGGCATTCCTTCTCTCTGTGTGTTCTGGGAGCAAGAGGTGAGTATAGCACTACAGAATGAAACTGCCAGCACACAGGACACGAAACACATAGAATACCAAAACAATCTTCTCACAACAAAGACTGGAGAGAAGAGGAATGTAAAGGAAAGGGAGACAGGTGCGGTAGAGAAGGCCAGTGATCAGTGCAGCCTCACTGCCAGATCAGCGCTGATTTCACTGATTACAAGCCAAAAAGAGACATGACACACAGACACCAGAGGGAGCCAGAGGGCACCCTGACCCTTGACACATGGATTAATCATTTACAGTAAGACCAGGAGCATTTTAAGAAAGTAAATAGTGTTTTGAATAAAACACTTAAGTCTGGTTGCTGTGATGTTCTGAAGGGTTGCTAGGGTGTTTCTAATTCATTGCTTTGTTTCTAAAGTTTTTTTTCTCAAACCAGTCTGATCCAGACTGAACCGGTCTGTTTCCTGTGGTCATGTGAAGATGACCTGCTCTCAGAGATTCATGCTCTGGATGTTTGATGTCCAGGGCTCGATCTTTCCCAACAGTGTGTGTTCAATCTATAAGACAGATTTCACTTCAGATTGCTTGGCTCCTGAGTGGAAGTCGTTTTAAAGGTCTTGCTTTCGGAGACTGTGATAGACATAGACAGACAGAGAGAGAGAGAGAGAGAGACAGACAGAGAGAGAGAGAGAGACAGACAGAGAGAGAGAGAGAGACAGACAGAGAGAGAGAGAGAGACAGACAGAGAGAGAGAGAGAGAGGTTTTCTGTTATTCCAGCGCTGGAGCGGCTCGTTCTGGAGCTCCTGTGGGATTTCAGAGCTCGACTCAGTTTCTCAGAGAGATTTCTCATCACAGACCTACATGACTGTGAAAGGGGACTGATGGCAGAGATGCATGTGATTTGTCATGTCTTAGTTTCTGATGGAGGTCAGAGAAAACTCAGATAGAGCAGAACGACAGATGTAAATGACCAGAGGCACAGGATACAGAACTGAACTGATCACTAAAGCAACTCAAACACTACAACATTTATTTACTCCTATTCAAATAATGTTGGGTTAGGGGATAACTAAAAAATATTAAATTCATAAAAGTTAGTAAGTATAAAGAAAATGTATATATAGGCTTATATATAAAATCACTGTATGTTTCATTGTCATTGAGCAAAATTGCTGGTGTGTGACTGACCACAAATTATTCATAGGTAAATTTTTTTCTTTAAATGTTTAATTTAATTTGATAAAAAAACAACATACGTCTATTATATAACCTTATTTAGGTTGTGTGTGTGTGTGTGTGTGTGTGTGCACAATAAATGAAAACGTATCTCTTTTCTCAGGCCTATTGATGAGTGTTGAATATGTTGATCTTAGTGAGTTCAATTCTTATTCTTGATTTTGATTTAGTTTTATGGGTTAAGTTGTTTTAAAATTTAAATTAAAATTTTAAACTCCTTATTTTGTTCAGTGTATAGTGTTATTATGAAGCAAGTTCGTCAGCATTAATGTTGTATAAGGGTGCTATATAAATAAAGTTGACCTTGACCTTGACATAAACCCTTTACGTATAATGCGTTACGGAGCTATTCATAATGCACTTTGTTATGCATTATATCTTTTCATAAGTAACTGGAATCAAATTGAAAATTCATTAGGATATTATATATAAGATTTTTCATCTGTATTATGCATTATACTTTCTGAAGGTGAAACAGTGAACTAATTATTATCATAACTGTGCTTTCAATTATTTGTGAGATCATAAAAGTCATCATTAATGATACTTGCATTATGAATCTTCAAGTAAACAAGTTACCATTGTTTTCTGCTTAAGCACTTTGACATTTTCTAGATTTAAAACAGTTGTAAGAAAGATTATGAATTTTAAACACACTGAATGTCATTATGTCTCGTCCAATCAGGCTGCTTGAACGAACGAAAAACATCAGAAAACATAAGAAAAACATCAGCAGCTGCTAAATTCAAATCTGCGTTCGAGAGAGAAGCAGAGAGCCAGACGTTTTTGAAGCGCTGTGCATTATAACCAATCCCATATGATTCTGTTGAGCTTATGAATACAAGGACCAATCAGAGCTGTTCAGATGAGTCACCGCTGAAAACCACTGTTTTATCACTGCGCTGTTTTATTCTCTGGCTAATTCTGTCATCAGAAACAACAAAGTGAAGATGTACAGATGAAGTAAAATATTAATTTCACAGTGTAAACAGCTTCAGTGTTTATTATGGAAGTTTTTGAGAGTGCTTGAACTCACTGGACTGCAGTGAAAATGTTCTTTGATAATGTAAACCTGTTATTTTTTTTAATTCACATTAAATACAGAGTCATTCATATAAAAAATATATTATGGTATGAAACTCATATCTGGTACTTAAGTAAAAAGATGGATTTTTATGCAAAGTTAGTAGTTTACACTATTAGGCTACTTTGCCCATTGCCAATTATAGATCTAAAATAAGAACTAACATAATCTAAAAAGGTGCACAATGCATTTATTTACGCATATTTGAGAATCAAGATATGTCATGATATATTTTGTGATTATTAAAAAAAAAAAAAAAAAAAAAATCCCTGCTGAAAAAAAACTAAAAATAGATAATTTTACATAAATATATATATGTATTTGTATGATATGTTAATGATGAAGCGCTAATATAAGTAATAAATTAGGTAATGTATTATTCTAATATGGTTATTATATTTATTTTATTGCCAGGTGTCTGTGTAAATTATAAAACACTATGAAAAGGTAATGTTTAATTTATTATATATATTTATTTATTACATTTTATATTATCATCTCACAAACGGGTCAGCATTTTCTATAATGTCTAAATTCTAAATAAAAATATATATCAATCTATATGATTTTTTATAATATAAATATAAAAAGTTTTTATATTTAAAATAAAGTTAGTTAGGGAACATCACAAAATGTTTTCACCATTAAGACTGTTCAATAGTTCAATAAACAGTTCAATAATGAAATACAATAATATTAGTTTACTTATATTTTATCGGAAACAGCGCTTCTCACAGCTTCCAGACGATTCATTGCTGAATGTTTCCGTGTTCTCAACAGAATATATACACCATGCATAAACATCTGAAGAATCAGACGTTTGAACAAATCGCTTGAATGAACAAGTCACTCAACTGACTCACTCATTAATCAATCACAAATATATATATATAATGCAGATTTATACATCATAGCTGATAGAAAACTAACTAGAGTATTGCTTCAGAATAAATCATATTTGCAATAGCCAATATATGTATGTATGTATGTAAAAGCCCAACACCATAGAGCCCCCCCCCCCACATACATATCAAATCACAATTTAACCCCTGCTCACACACACACTGATCTTACTGTCTATATGTGGATTTACACACATTTATTCTGACATGTTATTTCACTGACAGAAGTTCAGCTGCAATATTAATGTCATAAAGAGAAAAGAAGAGACTCTATAATATCTCACTGTTACTGATTTATCATGCAGCTCAAAGCATTATGGGTAGAATCTGTCATCAGTCTATTCTGATTCGTCAACACAGTTTCACTGATGATCCAGGCAAAACCCAAAACCCAGGATAGAGCGGCTGAGTGAATGTGGTCTGGACTGTGTGGATGAGGCTCATTGTGTCAGAGACGCTGTAGAAGGACAGAGTTCCTGCACTGTGATCTACAAACACTCCTATTCTCCTGCTGATGGACTCTACAGGGAGATCAGTCTCTATTTTATTGTGTATGAAAATGTAAGTGGAGGGAGAGCAGATCAAACTCCAGGACTGATCATTAGATCCAAATAAACACTCATTACCCCGTCCCTTCCTGCTGATGCTCTTATATGACACTGATATACGCACACCATAATTTCCACTCCACTCCAGCTCCCAGTAACAGCGTCCACACACACTCTCTCTACACAACACCTGAGCATAATAAACAAATCTGTCTGGATGATCAGGATATGTCTGGACTGTGAAAGTGGCAGCAATCACTCTGTTTCTCTCAGACAGACGGAGGTATTTATTCACTGTGTTCAGATCCAGAGTGAGCTGATGGGAATCTGATGGAGATAAAACATATCAGAATCAGGAATTATGAATCTGTTTGATCTTTTCATGTTCAGTGTATCATCACTGTCTCAGTACAGATGAACAGATACCTGTGCACATCATCATTTACATCATCAATTATAAAACCTTTTACAGGAAGAACATGAACACAGTGAGATTTTCTGCTTGTTTTCTTACTGACTTACATTGTAAGAAGTCCTTCCTGGTCCAGAGAACCATGTTGGTGAATGTGACTGTGGAAATCAACAGACATGAACAGTGTGATTCTCATGATCCTGAATCCATTCCTAAGACATTTCTAATATGATGTTCTCCATGATATGAGATGATGATGGACTGGTTTCTGAGAGCAGATGAATCTCCAGGACTTTACCTCTGTCTGAGATCTTCTTGAGCTGCTCTTTGCAGAAATCCTCCAGTTTGTCTCTCAGTTGAAGGACAGATTCTTTCAAACCATCAAAGGAGAGAAGAGAACTGAAGAGATCATCATTTCCGTCTATAGATTCAGGAGGTGCTGAGAGAGACTGGAAACTCTACAAAAAAAAAAAAAACAGAAATTCATCAGCTCCACACTTCACCCAATAACCTGCAGGAACATCAGATTTGACAGATCTAGACAGATCTAAGTAACACTACATGGGAACTTTCTAGAAAATCATTTGGATGTTAAACCAGATCTTCTTAGAACATAAATGTCTGTCTAACGGGACAAATGACATCAATGGAGTCACATTGTAGGGTTGAGTAATTTGCTCAGGAAAAGCAGCTCAAAGGCTATGATCAGATCGACCATTATTTATGACTTTAGAATGGTTAGAGACACTAAAAATTTAATAAAGATCCTTAAAGCATGCTCAGGTTTGGCTTGGTTTTAATACAATGAAGCATTGCTAATATCCAGCCTCACTTCATGTTTGGGATCCTCATAATTATCAAAGTATTACTGGCCATTAAAATTAAGTTATTTTAAGACTGAGTCTCACCTGATCCAATCTTGATGAATGTTACTCAGAATCAGTATTATCGAGTTCACTGATTTCACCATGATGTAATAAATCAGAAGAAAAAAAATAGGTAAAAAGCTGGTTTTGAACTGTTAGTGGTGCTTAATACTGCTGATACTTAAGTATATCTTTGAGAAGAAAGAGCTGAGATAAATTATTCCTAAGTGTTGAAAGCCATTTGTAAGTGGCATTTCTTTCCAGTGGTGTTCTATCAGCTGCAGTTCTGGCGCCGCAGAATCAATATACTGCGACCATAGACTGACTGCCACATACATGCAGAGTATACGCAGTTTGCATAGGGCACCATCCCAGTTGCTGAAAAAAAAACACTTATACTTAAATAAACATGTAAACATGAACACACCTACATAATTATAAAAATGATAAAAACTATGATAAAGACATTACACAGGCAAAGCAAATGTGACACATCATTCCAGCTTCCGCGCCCGTGCTCGCTCTCACATCATGTTTGCAGCTGTCTGCAAATGATCATAACTGATGGACAACTATGCCCCGGAAAAGACAACAGTAGTCCGATCCCGAGATAAGAAAAAGAAGAAAAAATCCTAGATGAGGCCTGTGCATCACTTTTAGGTACTTTTATAATCCTGTTAAACTTTTTTGGATTTTGATCACATTAAGTTGATTACATGTTTTAATGTCGGTGATAATATCACAGCTGTATCTGCCTTAATATTCTCTGAGTTTCCATGTTCCCTTCCGAAAATGATCCATAATTTTACAACGAAAAAAAAAAAGGTTCTTGTAGCAGTAGTAACTACAAATTAACGCCATGCTTGAGAGACTATAAAATCAATCAGACAAATGAATTTATAAAATCATAGCCATAGGCCACTGTCTAGCTACAATTGTAATTTGTAAATAATACAATTTAATTACAAGTTATTTATTTACTTTTATATTTAATAAAGTTCTATTTTGACCCCTATAGTAGTTTTTTTATTATAATTATTATTATTATTATTATTATTATTATAATTATTATAATTTAAAAAAGATGCGTACAGGTCTTAGGGACAGTAGGCTACATGCTGTCGACTGTAATTAAAGGGATAGTTCACCCTTAAATTAAATTTATGTCATTGTTTATTCACTGACATGTTGTCCCAAACCTACAGTATATTATTTGTTTTTCTTAAGCTGCACACAAAAAAAGATATTTTGACGAATCTGGATAACCAAACAATTGCTGGTCCACATTGACTTTGATGCTGGAAAAAAATACTCTGGACTTTATGTTTAGCAGAAGAAGCAAACTCATTCAGGTTTAAAACTATTTTTGTGTGTGTACATGAAGATATAAAAAACAAAACACTAATCTATTTTATTTTTTGGGTGAATTATTCCTTTAATGTTAATAAAACGCCAAATACAAAGAGAAAAATCACTCAATACTCGACTGAAAATACTTTAAAACTTTTGCTTTAATATGATCAATGTATATTGTGTTTTATTTATTATTTTGTTCATTCGTTTTTTTAATCTCCTTCTAAATACTATTGTACATGAAAATAAAACACTGTTCCCTATCAAAAGGAGAGGTCATCTTCTCGAATGGCACATCAATTACCTCGAAATGAAGGCTGTATTTCTGGCCCTGAAATACTTCCTCCAGCAGTTGAGAGGCTACCATGTGCTAGTGCGGGTGGACAACACATCTGTAGTCTCTTACATAAATCACCAGGGCGGACTGCGTTCACGCCACTTGAACAAGTTAGCGCAGCAGGTCCTGCTTTGGGCACAGGACAAGTTCCTGTCCCTCAGGGCGATTTACATTCCTGGGCATATGAATGTGGGAGCAGATTTGCTGTCCAGACAAGCTGTGACACACGGGGAATGAAAACTCCACCCCGAAGTAGTTAGTCAAATCTGGGAAAAATTTTACGAAGCAGAGGTGGACCTCTTTGCTACACAGGAGACAGCACAATGTCCCCTCTACTTCTCTCTGACTCATCCAGCTCCCCTGGGTCTGGATGCGATGGCCCATGCATGGCCCAGACTGCGTCTTTATGCCTTTCCTCCGATTGCGCTGCTCCAGGGAGTCCTGGCCAAGGTCCGTCAACAGGGGTCTCGCCTCTTACTGATAGCGCCCTGTTGGCCGACCAGAGTCTAGTTCTCAGATCTAATATCCCTCCTCGACGGCTCACCGTGGGCGATTCCGATCAGGAGAGATCTTCTCTCTCAGGCGCAGGGGACAGTATTTCATCCCCGGCCCGAGCTCTGGAACCTTCAAGTCTGGCCCCTGAGAGGGACCTACTAAGAGATGCTGGCCTTTCAGCAAATGTAATAGAAACTATTCTAAGTGCTAGGGCTCCCTCCACTAGAAGAATGTATGCCCTCAAATGGCGTGTTTTTGAGGACTGGTGCATAAAACACCATGTAGACCCAGCTCACTGCCAAACTGTTTCAGTACTGGAGTTTCTGCAAGAGAAATTGTCCTCAGCCACAGGCCCTAGTTCTCTCAGACCCTCTAGTCACCCGCTTCATTCGTGGGGCTAAGCGGTTGAGGCCACCCACTAGAGCTACGGCCCCTTCATGGGATTTAGCCATAGTGCTCGAAGGGTTGGCTGGCCCCCCATTCGAACCATTAGAATCAGCGCCTGACAGGCTTCTGACTCTAAAGATGGTTTTTCTAATGGCCATTACCTCTCTAAAGAGAATTGGGGATTTACAGGCTTTGTCAGTCCTTCCATCCTGCTTAGATTTTGCCCCTGTGCGAGTCAAAGTTATTTTGCATCCTCAACCTAATTATCTTCCGAAAGTTCCTTTCTCGACCATACATCCGGTCATTCTCGAAGCTTTCTGTCCTCCGCCATTCACACCACCGGAGCAGCAAAGACTTCACTTACTGTGTCCAGTACATGCTCTTCAGATTTATGTCCACCGCACAAGCCAGTGGCGTAAGTCAGAGCAACTTTTCATAAGCCATGGGGGCGGCAACCGGGGGGCGGCTGCCACCAGGCAAACAATTTCACATTGGTTGAGGCATGCTATTGCCCTAGCCTACGAGGCACGTGGTCAAATTTTGCCTCTAGGCGTTAGAGCCATAGTTACCAATTCCGCTTATAATACGCGACTTTGGGCTTTTTTTTTTTTAGTAAGTCGCGTTAAAACAGCACGGGTTGCGGGTTGCGTTTTTTTGGGCTTATTAAAGAATATATGGTTGCTTGTTAGGAAAATCTGACAACCAACTTCGTTTTCTTTACATCTATGGTGTACATTGATACTGATACATTGATTGACACTTTCTGCTTACAGATATAGCCAAATCAGTGCAATCATATAAGTGCTGTGGCGTAACATTCGTCAAAACATTCCGCTGAATCCGCCCCCTTATCCCCCTCATTGGAGTAAAATCACGTTCAACGTGCAGGCGGCGCGCTCTATGATCTACTGAAATACACGTATTTCAATTTCTACAAACAATACCTCCAACGAAGTGGAGAATTTTATTTTATTAAGCTAAATATATGTTACAGCTACCCTTAATGCTCTTGTCTTTCCCTTCTTGTCTTTTTGTCCTTTTCCTTCTCTCCAATCCGATTCACCCTCACAAGTGATCGAAGATGAGGAAAGTGCGTTCTCTCCGCTTTGTTGCATTTCCCTGATTTGTATTTATTTTTATCCTTTTTTCCTATTCAGTTTATCCTTTTCTAATAAAGCAGTGGTTTCAGTTTAATATGTTGCAGACTCATTTATTGTTAATAAATGATAATGCGGAAAATAAATTATCAAATAATATTGGGCTTGTTTTGGGCTTGTTTTTGAAGCTCCAGTTGCTTATTTGTCTCGCGAGAGTTGGCAACTGTGGTTAGGGCCCATTCAACCAGGGGGGTGGCATCTTCAATGACTTTAGCAAGAGGTGCACCCTTGCAGCAAGTGTGTGATGCAGCAGGTTGGTCCTCTCCACACACATTTGTCAGATTCTATAGCTTGGATCTCCATGCTATTCCGGGCTCGCATGTCCTTGAGTCGACATCTCAGAGTCATGTCTGAGACCTCTTCGATGTTTGTGCGCACACACTACACAACCCTGAGGGTCCAGACACTTACAGTGCGACGGCGTTGGTATTCTCGTTCCCATTAGCGCTATTGAGCGCAGCATCGAGTATAGCTTTTGATAGGGAACGTCTCGGGTTACTTGACTGTAACCCTGTTCCCTTAAAAAAAAACGGGAACGAGATGCTGCGCCTCAATGCCACACTGTCGATGTGCCTGGACGTCTCTCAGACAAAGGGGTAACCTGAGGATGTTTCCTTTTCACGTCAATTTATATCCTGCAGGTGCATGTAATCAATGACGTTTTCACAGAGGTTATTTAAGCCAATTCTTGGCGTGTTTGACACACGTGCTTCGCAACCGGTTGAACAAAGAATGTTCTCATTAGCGCTATTGATCGCAGCATCTCGCTCCCGCTTTTTCAGGGAACAGAGTTACAGTCAAGTAACCCGAGACGTTTATTTTTATTTATGTATTATGTGTATTTGTAATGTGTATCTTTGTTTTAATTTCTTTTTTATTTTATTTCTATAACAAAGATAAAATAATGAAAAAGATTTTTATCTTCTCCAACTTTGGCCTAAATATCCATACTTTTTTAAATATTTTGTTATTTTAAAGTAACAAGCTTTGTCTGTATTATAGGGATATTAGTTTGGCTGTAATGCTCAAACAGCTTGCAAAATAGAAAACTAACATGACAAACAATCACAATAAAATCATAATATTTGGAAAAAAAATAGACATTTTTGCCATATTGCCCACTTGAACAAACCAATACACCCCACCCCACATCACCAGTATGCACCCACCAAAGCCCCCCATTAATCAGTCCCCCTGATCAAGTCCACTATGATCCTGTTCTTCTAGATGTGTGTTACCTGCAGGAACTGGATGTGATCCTGTGTGTGTGAAAGCTGCTCCAGCTCAGCGTCTCTCCTCCTCAGATCATTGATCTCCTGCTCCAGTCGCTCCAGTCGTTCTTCAGCTCGACTCACTGCAGTCTTTTCCTGATCTCTGATCAGTCGTATCAGCTCAGAGCGGCTTCTCTCAATGGAGCGGATGAGCTCAGTAAAGATCCTCTCACTGTCCTCCACTGCTGTCTGTGCAGAGCGCTGTTAGGACACACAGTGATTCAGCTTCAGTGAGTCTGAACTGAGACGGAGACAAACTTCTCTTCTTCTCCAGACTCACCTTATGAGACTCCACAGTCTCTCTCAGCTGCTGGAGATCTTTCTCTCTCTGCTGGATTCTCTGCTGGAGCGTCTTCTGAGTCTCCTTCAGCTGCTTCTGCAGGACAAACAGATATCAGTCAATCTCACAGAAAACTAATGGCATTAAATCATCATGTAAACAGATGAATCCAGTAAACATATGGTCACTTATCTAAACTGATAACCAATGACTTTATCACACCAATGGCAACCAGAGGTTATGATCGATTACAATCAGTGTACATTAATTATCACAAATCATAAGGAGCGTTTCAATACAATATTTTATCAGTTTCTAATTTTAAATACCTGATTCTCTGTCCTCTGTGCTGCAGCTGAAACAGTCTCATGGTTTTTATGTTCATCTATACACAGCACACATATACATTTCTGATCAGTGCGACAGAAGATCTCAAGGATCTTCTCATGTTTCTGGCAGATCATCTCCTGCAGTCGTCCAGTGGCTTCAGTCAAATTGTGTCTCTTTCCTTTAAACAAACTCTCGTGTTGTTCGAGGTGATTCTGACAGTAAGAGTTCAGACACATCAGACAGGACTTGACGGCTTTGTATTTTCTTCCAGTACAGACGTCACACTGCACATCTTCAGCTTCAGCATCACAGTCAGCAGGACGTTTGGTCTTCTTCAGTTTCTCCACCACTTCAGCCAGCATGGTGTTTCTAGCTAAAGCAGGTCTTGGACTGAAGTTCTGTCTGCACTGAGGACAGCTGTAGACTCTCTTCTGATCCTCCTGATCCCAGCAGTCTGTAATACAGCTCTTACAGTAACTGTGTCCACACTGGATGGTCACTGGATCCTTCAGCAGATCCAGACACACTGGACACATGAACTCCTTCTGATTCACTGAAATTTTGGCTTCTTCCATTTTACTGCAAGAATACAGAGACACAAACACACGACAGCTCAACTACACTTCAGTTTCTGTTTCCCTGAAGTCATGTGATTCCTGTTTCCTGGTTCTGTGTTTGAGTGACGTGTGTAAAACAGGTGTGTCTTTAAGTCTGTAAAGCAGGTTGCACAGTGAGGACATTTGGCCATCACAAGTGTAGTTAAACAAGTACACACACTCATTCAGGTTTGCATCTTTTTATGGTTTCATTCCATAGCCGTAATGGTTTTTATATTGTCTCTTACCATAAACCTACCCCTCACACAAATGTGTGTCTACTGGGCTGTGTGCTAATGATAGTGTTTGTTAGTAATTTGACTGTGATTAGACAATGGGGTTCTCTGACACTAAATGCTCTGAGAGATGAAGGATCGAAGTCTGTTTTCATTTAATTTACGGTACTGTGAGCAAAAGGTGTATCATCCTAAAGTGTCTTCTTGTATCCTACCGTTGACAGCATACGACCCAGATGTGGTGTTTGCTAGTTTTTATTGTGTCAATATACAATAGTTGGAATTTAAAGTTGTGCATATCTCTAAATGTCTGATCTCACCCATTTTTTGCTGTTCTTTGAGAGTCTGGTCATAACTCTTGGGTTGTGAAAGCAGTTCTGAGCTGGATGTGTTTTCATCATTGGGTGGGTTGGTTGCTGGATGATGTGGATCCTTCTTGGTCTTGTTCATGTGACTGGGGTGGGGTCTGTTTGATGGTGGGGATCTTTGGTGATGATCTGGAGTAGGTGGTTGTCTCTGTGGGTGTCCTGGTTCAGTCTGGGGTTTTGTGTAGTGTCCTGATGTGGGCCGTGGTCTCTGGTGTAGGAGATGTTCTCAGTTAGTGTTGTATATGGTGGGGGTCCTGAATGATGTCAAAATGAAGGGTTTTTCATGTGATCATGTGGTGAAACAGTGGGTCGTTTAGTGTTTTTACACACACATTGACTTTTTTATGTGTTCATGGTCATAGAAGTCTCTTATTGTGATGCTGGTATGGTAAGCCAGGTGCACATTGGGCAGGAGAGCACATCCTCTGGAGATGTCAGTGTTGACTCTGTGGATGAAGTAGATATGGTGATCTTTGCATTGCAACAGGTTTCTGTAGCTTTCTATGCTACTCTGCAGACCACCCGCCCAACTCTCTCCTGCTGTGCTCTCAGATCATTGGAACCAGTGTGTATAATGATGTGTGAGAAAATTCTCGATTTCAATTTCGATATCAATTTCGATATCGATGAGCAAAAACCACTAGCTTTAAATAAATATAAAATTGAAACATTATTAAAGACAAGTGACCAGCAAGTAAATAAGAACACATGAAAAAGGTTTTTATGTTTGTAGATGCTCAGGTACAGAAATGTAAAAATCACTAGGAGTGTGGCAGATAAAGGATTTTCATAGTCAAATCAGAATTGTTCAATCTTGCCGATAGTCAACTGATAATCGAATCATATGTTTGGGCAGTGGCAAAATACATTAACAAAAGTCAAGTCAGACATTAGACAGCCATAATTACTGATGCGAACACACAGAGAAAATGTGTAATGGATGCCTCACAGACAAAAACATCATATTTTGTGTTTTAATAAAAAAAAACAAGCATCAGCGAAACTCTTAAGAATTTATTTTTTGTTTTGTTTTACAATATTACTCTCATTATATTGTTAAATACTGTATATGTGTCATGATCATTACATGGAGTGCCCATGAACTTTTGTAGAGGGCACTCCAATCAGGACAATTCCACACTCTCCACCAGATGTCGGAAGAATGACACAGCCATCCTGCACTCGGACTCTAGCACCTCTTATCTGTTGCACCACACCCTACTACATTTCCCATTAGTCTCTGCATCACAATCACCCTGCCACACCTGCACATCATTCCTCAATCAATCTCCTTGCCACACCTGCACCTCATTTACACACACATATAAGCAGCACACTCACTCTCACTCACTGTGAAGTCTTGTTTAGCCAGTCTGACATTTCCGAGCGTTTTCCTTGTGTTTCCCTTCTGTACCTGACCTTTGGATTGTTTATACCGACTCTGATTCTCTGCTGCCTGCCCCGACATCTGCTTGTTCCTGTTATCGATTCTGATTATCCCCACATACCTGACGCCGTTACTGATCATTGCCTGTCTGACCATTCTCATTAAAAGTTCTGCACATGGATCCGAATCTCTCTGTCTCATCATTACAATATGACAGTAGTTATCAATGTCCTGCATTTTGGTTTTGAGCTGCATGCGCTGAAGATGACCAGTAGAATGAAGCATTTGATAGCAGGTTTTATTCAATGGGATTAAACTCATCTTTTATAAAATACTCATTATTATTTATACAACATAACATTAATATTATGATGTAATACAGTCTCTAGTCGTATGGATCAGAAGGAAGAAGACCAGGGTCGGCTTTCTGAGGCTCCTGGGTATTTTATTAATTAAACAAAGAGAACAATTGTGCCACATGCGCATGTACTTCAAACTACTTTTCTATTTCACAATACTGCAGCCTTCGTCTCTTTGGGCTTCCAGTTCATGTATCCCACGAGTCCTCAGCTCTCTCTCCTTAAGCCAGTTTCCAACTGGCTTTTATACTGCTTCCTCACACCAATCACTGCAACGAGACCCAGGTGTTACTTATTTTGCACCTGACCCACGTATCACCGCTCGTCTCCTTGCTCTCTTTCCCATCGCAGACCTCGCTAAAACTATAGCTGTGTCCAAATTCAGGGTCTGCATCCTCCTTAGGATCCTTCCTACCCGGTTGAAGGAGGATGGGTCCTCCGACGACCGCAAAAACCGGAAGTCGGTGTTTGTGAATTTGGACAGCCTACCCTTCTTTCAGTTCCCTCCCGTACCCGTTGCTCATATCCTGTCGCCTAGCAACCGTGACAGCGCTAAGCAAGACGCGGGTGAAGAGCTCATCGTTCTCTCCCCGGAGCTTTATAAACACTTCTGTCTGCTCTTTCGTCCTTAGAAGCGTTAAAAACAGCTTCAATCACTAACAAATAAGCTGTGCGTAAGGGGATATTCACACAGGCAGTAAGGAAGAAGCTAGTTTACGAAAGTAAACTTTTTTTTTTTACATATACACGTACAAATGTAAAAAAAAAAATGCTTATCGCTAAAACAAAATGCCTAACTAGAAAACCACTGAAAATATATATTTTTGAAAAGCCAGTTTTTAAAAACACCGAAAATAATACTCCTCCCCCACTCCGCTGCCGCTCGCTTCGTCCTGCCGAAAAGAATTATGGGATAGGTAGGACGCGAAAGGATGCACCACACCCATCCTTCCAATTCGGGGAAAAGGAGGACGCATTTGTGGGCCGCATTTGAAGGATCCTACGAATTTGGACAGCCTTCGTCGCGGCGCTGTGACGTAACATCCTTCAAATGAGTCCTCCGAAGGATGTAGACCCTGAATTTGGACACAGCTTATGCCTCCCCCGCCACATACCCCCACCGCCCGACTCAGGACGGGGAGCCATCCTGCAGCCCCCACCCCATTCCTGGTGAGGAAGTCCGCTACAGCCATCTGCGCCCCCGGCCTGTGAATCACCTTGAACTTAAAAGGCTGTAAGGCTAGAAACCAATGGGTGATCCGTGAGTTGGTGTCCTTCATGCGGTGGAGCCACTGCAGGGGTGCGTGGTCCGAACAGAGGGTGAACTCCCGGCCCAGGAGGTAATAGCGAATGGTGAGAACCACCCACTGATGGCCAAACACTCCTTCTCTATGGTGCTGTACTTAGTCTTTCTCTTTGTGAGCTTACGACTAATGTACAGCCCTGGGCAGTCCCTCCTCCACCTCCTTGGACAGGACAGTGCCCAGCCCCCTGTCCGACAAGTCAGTCTGCAACAGAAAAGGGAATGAAAATTTAGGAGAGTGCAGGAGCACTCCGCCACACAGGGCAGCCTTAACCTGAGTAAAAGCCTGTTGGCACAGCTCCGTCCACTGGACCGTATCTGGTACCTCCTATTTAGTGAGGTCAGTCAGCGGGCTGGTGAGGTCCGAATAACCAGGAATAAACCTTCTGTAATATCCCGCCAGCCCCAGGAACTGCCTCACCTCCTTTTTGGTCTTAGGCCTGGGACAAATTGCAATTGCTGCTGTCTTATCAATTTGGGGATGCACCTGCCCATGACCCAAGTGGAAGCCCAGATGCCTTACCTCCACCCACCCAACTGCGCACTTCTTCTGGTTGTCCGTTAGTCCCGCCCATCTCAGCCCCCAGAGCACAGCCCTCAAATGCTCCATATGCTGCTGCCAATCCCCTCTGTAAATAATGATATCATCCAAGTAGGTAGCGGCATAGGCAGCATGGGGCCGTAGAACCCTATCCACGAGGCGCTGTAATGTGGGTGGGGCCGAGACAACAACAAACAGAAGCTTCAAACATTGGTGTAATCAAAAAGGTTTGGTGAAGGCTGTTTTTTCTTTGGACATGGGAGATAAGGGGATCTGCCAATATCCTTTCTTTAAGTCCAGTGTCGAATAAAATCGAGCAGTACCTAACTGTCGCTGTGGGACTCCTCAATTACTCCCACCCCCAGCATTGCCTCTAATTCCGTTTAAACCACTTTTCGCCAGTCCAGCAAGCTCCAGAACAGCTTGCGGTCCTCCTGCTGGACCCGCATCATCGCCTGGAACCATTGTTCCTGATCTGCCCGAAAGTCCAACAGGGCCTGATAGTTTTCTTGGTGAAGACCCGCGAGCGACGCAATGATCTCCGGAGTTTGCATAATGGCAGCATCGTTCTCCTTCCTTTCCGAGTTTCGGCACCAGTGTAATACAGTCTCTAGTCGTATGGATGAGGCTTTCTGAGGCTCGTGAGTATTTTATTAATTAAACAAAGAAAACAATCATGCCACATGCACATATACTTCAAACTACTTTTCTATTTCACAATACTGCAGCCTCCGTCCTTTTTGGGTTTCCAGTTCACACTCCACACGAGTCCTCAGCTTTCTCTTCTTAAGCCAGTTTCCAACTGGCTTTTATACTGCCTCCTCACGCCAATCACTGCAACGAGACCCTGGTGTTAGTTATTTTGCACTTACCACGGCTCGTCTCGTCACTCTCTCTCCCGTCGCAGACCTCGCTGAACCACGCTTCCCCCTCCACATATGACTTATAGGCTGCACAAATATCTGCACAAAATCCCCCGAATGAATGAACCATTAATAGTCATTAATATAATGCATTGTTGCTTGTCCTGCTTGTGTGGCACGCTGAATAGATAATCAACATAGTAGCTAATACAATGAAGCGCTTTACTGCAGCACAACTCAACCAAATGCATCTTATATAAGATCAATAATACATACACAATATATATATATATATATATATATATATATATATATATATATATATAATTTTTATATTTATATAGTTATTTTTTCTTTTAATAAGTTTTTTTTATTATTTTAAGATTTGATACCATAGAATTATCATAATCCTTGTCACCAATGGCAGCATCAAACTAATACAAGAAAATAATAATACTTTATTTTTTACTCAAGCTCACTGAAGATACATAAATAGTCAGTGATGAAATAAGAACAAGACACAAATAACAAGCAACAGGAAAAAAACTACAATAAATAAGAAATACATTGTGTAAATTATTTAAAGGGTTAGTTCACGCAAAAAAGAAAATTATGTCATTAATGACTCACCCTCATGTCGTTCCAAACCCGTAAGACCTCCGTTTATCTTCAGAACAGAGTTTAAGATATTTTAGATTTAGTCCGAGAGCTCTCAGTCCCTCCATTGAAGCTGTGTGTACGGTCTACTGTCCATGTCCAGAAAGGTAAGAAAAACATCATCAAAGTAGTCCATGTGACATCAGAGGGTCCGTTAGAATATTTTGAGTCATCGAAAATACATTTTGGTCTAAAAATAGCAAAAACTATGACTTTATTCAGCATTTTCTTTTCTTCCGTGTCTGTTGTGAGAGAGTTCAAAACAAAGCAGTTTGTGATATCTGGTTTGCGAACGAATCATTCGATGTAACCAGATCTTTTTGAACCAGTTCACCAAAACGAACTGAATCGTTTTAAACGGTTCGCGTCTCCAAAACGCATTAATCCACAAATGACTTAAACTGTTAACTTTTTTAATGTGGCTGACACTCCCGGAGTAATTCATTGACTCAAACAGTACACTGACTGAACTGCTTTGAAGAGAGAACTGAAGATGAACACCGAGCTGAGCCAGATAATGACTCGTTCACGAGTCAAGAACTGGTTGCATCTGTTTTCGGATCACTAGTAGTTCTCTCGGACAGTTCGATTCAATAAACCGGTTGAAGAAAACGGTTTACCGGTTCTTATGCGCCCGAGGTAATGGCGTCATTGGCGATGATTGCCCTTCATTCAAGCCTTCGGTTTACCTGGGCTCATAACACTAGCACAGAATCAGTTCAGAATCAATCACCAAAAGAATCAGTTCGGTTCAGACACTCTGTGTGTCGGTCTGTTTCACGCTGAATCACACATGCGCAGTATCATCAGTTCATCGGTTCTCAAATCGGACGATTCAGTTGATTTGATGAACTTTTAAAAAAATATCCAGTTACATCTAATGATTCGTTCACGAACCGGATATCACAAACTGCTTTGTTTTGAACTGTCTAACAACAGACACGGAAGAGAAGACAATGCTGAATAAAGTCGTAGTTTTTGCTATTTTTTATATTTAACAGACCCTCTGATGTCACATGGACTACTTTGATGATGTTTTTCTTACCTTTCTGGACATGGACAGTAGACCGTACACACAGCTTCAATTGAGGGACTGAGAGCTCTCAGACTAAATCTAAAATATCTTAAACTGGTTTCCAAAGATAAACGGAGGTCTTACATGTTTGAAACAACATGAGGGTAAATTATTAATGATATAATTTTGCAGATTGGGCGAACTAACCCTTTAATCTGTTTTTTGTTTACAAAAAGTTACAGTCAAAGGAATTGTGATTGTCCTTTAGGTTAATCATTTGAAATAGTAAAAACAATAATTTCAAACTTTTGACTACTTTCTTTAATAACTACATAACACAATACTTTCAGTACTTGAGTAGTCAATTTTAAAATAGACTACTTGCAATTCTTAAGTACAAAAAATGTTGAATATTTTAGAACTTCTACTTAAATGTGGTGCTTAAAGAGCACTTCAACTTCTACTCAAGTCACTTTTCTGATAGAGCACTTGTACTTTTACTCAAGTCTGGGTCTCTAGTACTTTATACATCTCTGTCACAGACACAAAAATAATGTTTTATGTTTTAATTAAAAGATCAAGCATCAGTGAAAACCTAAGATTTTTTTTTATAAAATATTGCTCTCATTATGTTAAGTACTGTATATGACAGTAGTTATCAATGTCCTGCATTTCTGTTTTGAGCTGCATGCGCTGAAGATGACCAGTAGAATGAAGTATTTGATAACAGGTTTTATTCAATATTATTAAACTCATCTTTTATAGAATACTCAGTGTTATTTATACATATGGGAATCTAGAAAGAAAGAACACAAAAATAGCTATTTTTTGGTATTTTCAGGCAAATAATTTCGGCTACTGAACATACAGTGCATCCCTAGAAAATATTTTGCTATACATTGCTATATCATTGATACCATGATATGACACTTTTTTATTATGTAAAAATGTATACCGGTGTTATTGTGGATGGTATGATATAACACACCCCTGATATTAACAAGTTGTAACCTAAAAATAATTAAATGCATGACAATAAAAACAGTAGCTCGTGACACTGGAAGACAGAACACAAAACGCTGATAAGAGCTAGAACCCCATAAAGTGAATAATGGAAATATTTTATTGATTGTGTGTGATCATTTTAATTAATAGGACATTTTGTTACTAATATTTTTTTTTTTAAATGTGACACTACATTAAAAAATAAATGACTGATTTCAGACAACACAAACAGAGGTTTAGAAAATAAGTAACTTGCAGCCCAAAGCATTATCGGCAGAATCTGTCATCAGTCTATTCTGATTCATCAACACAGTTTTACTGATGATCCAGAATTAACCCAAAACCCAGGATAGAGCGGCTGAGTGAATGTGGTCTGGACTGTGTGGATGAGGCTCATTGTGTCAGAGACGCTGAAGAAGGACAGAGTTCCTGCTCTGTGATCTACATACACTCCTATTCTCCTGCTGATGGACTCCACAGAGAGAACAGTCCATATGTTATTGTGTTTGAATGAGTAGCTGGAGGGAGAGCAGTCCAAACTCCAGGACTGATCATTATGTCCAAACGCACACTCATCACCCCGTCCTTTCCTCTTGATGCTCTTATATGACACTGATATACACACTTCTCCACTCCACTCCAGCTCCCAGTAACAGCGTCCACACACACTCTCTCTACACAACACTTGATACCAGTAGTCAAATCTGTCTGGATGTTTGGGATACGACTGGACTGTATCAGTGTTAGTAATCACTCTGTTGTTCTCAGACAGACGGAGGTATTTATGTGCTGTGTTCAGATCCAGAGTGAGCTGATGGGAATCTGATGGAGATAAAACACATCAGGAATTATGAATCTTTTCATGTAGCTGAACTCTTCATGTTCAGTGTATCATCAGTGATAAAACCTTCTTTAGGAACAACATGAACACACTCAGTGAGATTTTCTGCTGGTTTTCTTACTGACTTACATTGTAGGAAGTCGTTCCTGGTCCAGAGATCAATGTTGGTGAATGTGACTGTGGAAATCAACAGACATGAACAGTGTGATTCTCATGATCCTGAATTCATTCCTAAGACATTTCTAATATTATGTTCTCCATGATATGAGATGATGATGGACAGGTTTCTGAGAGCAGATGAATCTCCAGGACTTTACCTCTGTCTGAGATCTTCTTGAGCTCCTCTTTGCAGAAATCCTCCAGTTTGTCTCTCAGCTGATGGACAGATTCTCTCAAACCATCAGAAGAGAAGAGAGAAATTAAGGGATCATCATTTCCGTCTGTAGATTCGGGAGGTGCTGAGAGAGACTGGAAACTCTACAGAAAACAGAAATAAAAACTCATCAGCTCCACACTAGAGACATAGGCATAGGAATTACCTTATATGGGTCCTGAGGCACTTCTGCCGGAAGAGCGCGCTCCCGTATAGCAGAGCACTGAGAGCACAACAGACTTCACTGATCAGAGCGAGAGCGTCGAGAAATGTCACAAAAGAAGTGTGTTTTTGGTTGCCAGGGCAAGACAACCCTGCACAGATTACCTAAAGAGAAACAGCATTAAGGGACCAGTGGATGGAGTTTATTTTTACAGAGCATCAACGGAGTTGTGCAAGTGTTTGTTCCCTGCATTTCGAAGATGCTTGTTTTACAAACAAGGCCCAGTTTGACGCCGGATTTGCACATCGTTTATTTCTTAAGGATAATGCAGTCCCAACGAAAAAGGGTCACGATCGTGTGTTGGAACCGCAGGCGGTGAGTAAAACTGCTTCAAATATCTCTGTGTTGTTAACTTAGCTATCGGCGCGTAAGCAGATCAAGTAAACAACATGCGATGTTGGCATCAAACTGCACTTTCCACATGTACAGCAAAAAAAAAAAAAAAAAAAAAGTTGCTATATGTCAAATAATTTTTTTTTTTTTGCAGTTTTCACAAGTCAGTTGAAATGAGAAGAACAGACAGGTGTTCGTACATAACTTTCGATATTTATTGCACGTCAAAAGACAGCAAGAGTTTTATCCTGCACTTCAAGTATTATCTTTGTAAGAAGAGTGTTTTGGGCCACTAGCTTTGTAGATGCGTGTGTCAGACATTACATGTACACATTACATACACGTTCTTGCCTTTGACCACAGTTAATTTGAAGTAGCACTGGTTGGTTGGTTGGTTACCATGAAACAAATGACTCTGCCTTAGCCAATCATAATCGCTTATCTCGTTATTAACCCACCTCCTCACTCGCTGTGTGTGAGCCAGGGGTGCGTTCGGATTGCATCGTTTAATAAATCAATGCATAGTAACGCACCGCATTTAACTTTCAGTAATGGTAACGGCGTTGTAACGACGGGAAAAGTAATTAGTTAGATTACCCCGTTACTGAAAAAATAACGTCGTTACCTAACGCCTTTTTACCTAACGTTCTTTTAAATGCCGTTATTCCAAACACTGGTAATGTCAGAACTTCCAAACGCTCTCAACACAAAAGCCTACTGGCGCTCGTGATTCTTTAGCTCCGCCCACACGTCACGCCTCCAGCCAGTTGTGTTTTTCCGGGAAAAATCGGTACAGACTATCTTTCTCTTATAAATATAAAATAAAATAAAGACTTTTTGGAGTTATGAAGGATGCAGGACTACTCTATAGGTACTCAAGATTAACAGGATATTGAGTGAAAACGAGCATTTCACCCCCCCTCCCCCCCTTTAAATCACATTAGAGCTACAGATTATAGTATTTGCCACTTACACTAAAACTATATGTGGTTTCCAGGTGATCCCAAACATTCATTCACACATCTATTGCTAACAATCAGTTAATTTGGTTATATTTTCATGTTCAGTATGCAAACGTTGAAATTAACATTAGTCACTACTAAATGCATTCGGAAACATTTTGACGGTCAAGCCTTCTTACGTGATCTGACCAATGTAAACTGGTATAGAGTCAGCCTGATTCCCACCGTGAATGATGCATGGTTGTTATCTTATTACCGCTGTGATCAACAAACATGCCCCAAACAAAATGATTTGCATAAAAAACCACAACAGCGCATGGATTAATTGTGATCTAGCTGTTCTGCTTCAGCAAAAAAATGCAGCCTGGCGCAAAGCTGCTATGCTGCTATTTTCATTAACCTTGCAAAAGCTTTTGACTCTGTGGATCACAATACACTCATCCACAGACTCAGCAGCATTGGTGTCACTGATTTACTCACTGATTTGGTTCTCAAATTATCTCTCTCACCAGGTTCAACGTGTAAGTTGAAAACTGCTTCTCCCATTCTCTCCCGGTTACCAGGGGTGTCCCCCAAGGCTCCATCCTTGGCCCTACACTTTTCCTAATTTATTTATTTATTTTTCCTAATTTCCTAACATTCCCCAGGAAGTTGGTAATTCACTCATTCACTTATATGCTGATGATACAATCCTTTATGCCACAGGTTCCTTCCCTGAGGCTGTTCAAGCTACTCTGCAAGATAACTTTTACCAACTACAGCAGTCTTTTACACATCTTAAACTCACTCTCAATACCTCCAAAACAAAAATGACGTGGTTTTACCGTAAAAGTACTACGCCTCCTCCTTCTCTTAACATCACCACCTGCAAGGGGGCTATTCTAGAACTAGTCACTGCATATAACTGTCACGTTATGTGTTATAGAAAACACGGGAGAAGGAACCAATTGCAGGTAAGCCGTTTATTATAAGGGTAATCCAAGAGAGTAAACAGTCCAGGCAGGGTCAAAACCAGAGAATCCAAATCAGAACATAAACAAGACACGAACACAAGGCAAGACACGAATTACGGGCATGAGTAACTGTAACATTTAAACACGGACTCCGTAACACAGACTAAGACAGACTGGGTATTTATACACAGAAGGATAATGAGTAAACAGGAGACAGGTGGGGGGAACAATCAATTACGCAACAAGGAGGAAGGTGACCATATAAGGGAACAGGAAGTGATCTGGGACAGACACCGTGAGAAGGAGGACATCTAGTGGAACCCCGGGGAACAACAACCCAGACACTGTGACAATAACTACTTGGGCATCTGGTTGGAAACTTCACTTTCTTTCACCATTCACATATCAAAGCTGCAATCAGGGGTCAAAACC
The DNA here is from genome assembly GCF_023724105.1 of Carassius gibelio. NCBI lineage: Eukaryota > Metazoa > Chordata > Actinopteri > Cypriniformes > Cyprinidae > Carassius > Carassius gibelio. The sequence goes on along the minus strand of NC_068411.1, from coordinate 30,922,091 downwards.
AAGCTTGGTTTCCTTTACAGAAACCGCTCTTCATTCACCACCTCTGCCAGACTTACTCTCATTCAAATGACCATTCTACCCATGTTAGACTATGGAAGTCCACTCTTTCAAAACCAGAAACTAATTCTGCATTTGGTCTTACATCTTTTCAATCTGCTGCCACTCGCAATTGGAATGCTCTGCAAAACATTCTCAAAGTAGATAAACTAATTCTAATTTCATCCTTCAAAACTAGTATATCATACTTGTTCACGGACATATGCAGTTGCTCCACTACAAAATTATTATTATATATATATTTTTTTATTTTACAGTAAATAGATTTATGATGATATTTGATGTTTTAAAATGCATTTATGTAAATGCTAACCTGTATGAATTTATAATGTTCTGTATTTATTTTAGCCCTACTTCCCTTTCCCTAAGTGTTTATTCCACTTGTCATGCTGCAATTGTAAATAAGAACCTGTCCTTAATGACTTGCCTCCAGCTCCATAAGGTAAAAATGATTGACTCTGTGATTATACGACTTAAAAGATCATTTTGATAGTTGTAATAAAAATTATTGGGTCTCATTCTTGAAACATTCGTAAATATACGAGTAAATATGGGAGTGATTTGCGCGTAAAGAGACCTTCCCGAAAACTCTTCTCCTGATTCACAAATGCTTCGTAAACGTCAGATGTGATAGTGAAATGTGTGTGTGTTAATGAATTCAAATCAGTCGTAAATGGGACGCGCATGCATGCTCATTCTCAATTTCCATAAATCCCGCCCATTAAATCCGACTGACAACTATATATGGGCATCATATTATGACACCAAATGAAGGATTTCAACGTGTCTTCTCAAAAGCGACTGAAAAAGAAAAATTTCTCAGCTGCAGAAATTGAAGTTTTATTATCAGAAGTTCATTCAAAATGCCACATTTTATTTTCAAGCGTAGGCCTACTAGTGGCGTATCAGGTCCTAAAAAAAGGAATCTTGGCAGCATATTACAGATCCTATTACTGGCTCTCATAATAAAAGTAAAAAAATAAAAACCGTATGTAATTACTATATATAATATTTTTTTCAAAATGCTGTATAAATATGTACCCGATTAAGGTGAATTAAAATGCAGCCTTATTAATGAGCAAAACTTTCAGATGTTAAACGCACTATTTACGCGTGGCTGGGAGCAGGTGTAGATTTCTTTCGTACCAACTAACATTTGGAAAATACAAACATTTTAATGAATCCGAAAATTTACGCCAGAACCACTTTACACACGATTTACACACAAATTCGTTCTGCTCGTGTTTCATGAATGAGACCCAATGAACTGACACTACATTAAAAACGAAATAGTTGATTTCCATCAGCACAAATAGAGATTGAGAAAAGCAAAGAAACACATGGTCACTGAGCAGGACTCAAAAACACACAGATCTTATTGTCTATATGAGGATTTAAAACACGTTTATTCTGACATGTTATTTCACTGACAGAAGTTCAGCTACAGTATTATTAGCATGGAAAAAAAGAGACTATAAAATCTTACTGTTACTAATTCATCATGCAGCTCAAAGCATTATGGGTAGAATCTTTCTCCAATCTACTCTGATTCATAAACGCAGTTTCACTGATGATCCAGAACCAAAGCTAAACCCAGGATAGAGCGTCTGAGTGAATGTGGTCTGGACTGTGTGGATGAGGCTCATTTTGTCAGAGACGCTGAAGAAGGACAGAGTTCCTGCTCTGTGATCCACAAACACTCCTATTCTCCTGCTGATGGACTTTACAGAGAGATCAGTCCATATGTTATTGTGTCTGAATGAGTAGCTGGAGGGAGAGCAGTCCAAACTCCAGGACTGATCATTATGTCCAAACACACACTCATCACCCCGTCCTTTCCTCTTGATGCTCTTATATGACACTGATATATCCACACCATAATCTCCACTCCACTCAATCTCCCAGTAACAGCGTCCACACACACTCTCTCTACACAACACTTGATACCAGTAGTCAAATCTGTCTGGATGTTTGGGATACGACTGGACTGTATCAGTGTTAGTAATCACTCTGTTTCTCTCAGACAGACGGAGGTATTTATGTGCTGTGTTCAGATCCAGAGTGAGCTGATGGGAATCTGATGGAGATAAAACACATCAGAATCAGGAATTATGAATCAGTTCGATCTTTTCATGTAGCTGAACTCTTCATGTTCAGTGTATCATCAGTGTCTCAGTACAGAGTAATAGATATCTAAGCAAAACATCATTTACATCATCAGTTATAAAGTGCTTCTTTCTCCTTCTTCAGGAAGAACATGAACACACAGATTTTCTGCTTGTTTTCTTACTGACTTACACTTTAGGAAGTCGTTCCTGGTTCTGGGAACAATGTTGGTGAGTGTTTCTGTGGAAATCAACAGACATGAACAGTGTGATTCTCATGATCCTGCATCCATTCCTAAGACATTTCTAATATGATGTTCTCCATGATATGAGATGATGATGGACAGGTTTCTCGGAGCAGATGAATCTCCAGGACTTTACCTCTGTCTGAGATCTTCTTGAGCTCCTCTTTGCAGAAATTCTCCAGTTTGTCTCTCAGCTGGTGGACAGATTCTCTCAGACCCTCAAAAGAGAAATGAGAACTGAAGAGATCATCATTTCCTTCTGTAGATTCAGGAGGTGCTGAGAGAGACTGGAAACTCTACAGAAAACAGAAATCAAAACTCATCAGCTCCACACTGAAGACATAAGCAGGATGGATTTTTCTGTCAAATTATTCAGTTTATCTGAAACAGCGCCCCCTATATTATCACTAAAAGGCCTCTCAGTTCATTGCGATCTCTTAAAGCTCTGTTATTGCACAGCAAACATAAGCACAATGAATCTTTCACAATGTCTACACTTCATGTGCTAAAATTAGAGGATTTATGAGCATGCAAAATTCAGCACTCCTGTGAGTGGATTCTAACATAATCACCTCTTATTGGGCCTTGTGTTCCAGAAATCAACAGCTATGTTTGCTATTGGTTACATTGCGCAACGCCTTACCTAAGAGTTTTAACTAGAAACTAGGGGTGTGCATGGATAGTCGAAAACATTCGAATATTCGCTCTGCTCTTATTATTCGATAAATAAAAATGATATTCGAATTTCGCAAAAAAAAAAAAAGTTCACAATAAAACCCAAATTCGGTCATTTTCTGTGATTCTCCACGGCATATTTGAAGATGTATGCAAGCAAAAAATAATTAATGAATGAATAAGAAGCCGTTCACATATCGCGCCTAAAAACGCATGGAAAACGCTAGGCGCGCCCCTTTCTCCTCCTTTCCAAAGCGCTCGGGCAGAAGCGCTCCTGAGGCGTCTGTCGTTGCTAAGCAACAATGACGCGCTCTCTCCATGAAGATGCGGAAATTTCAGCAAAGGATAAATGGATCTGCAGCACAAAAAAATCGCTTTCAGTAGCTCTGCTACTAAATTAATTTCAAAATGGCAATCCATATATAGCTATGATCAGCTGTTCCTTCATCTTAGCTGAGCTTTCAACATTGTTAATGCAGCTGAATGTTTAGTTCTTGTCACATGACCTGCGGTGCGCTTGCGGCATTCTGAAAAGTTGAGATGTTTTTAACTTGATGTGGTGCGGACGCGCCTAGAAAAAACGGGCGCGTCGCACCGCTTGCCCATCGTGTGCCCATCGCGACCACGTAGCTACTACAGTACTTAAAATATGCTGTGGAGAATCACAGAAAGTGACCGAATTCAAGAACATTGTTGCGGCATCTCTCAAGCAGCGAATAAACACCGCTCATTTGGAGAATGCAGGGAAAACTCCTCTTCTCGCGTCTGCCACAGACCCTCAGCACAAACATCTCAGGTTTCTCGATGAAAACATGAGAGAATTAAAAAAAAAAAAAAAAAAAAACCTTTTTATCAGAATGTTTTCCTTGATGCGAGTGGTGCGTCAGCAACAATGAAGAGGATGCAATGCCCACTCATTGGAAAAGGCTGAGCCAGTTCTCCAGCAATGATTACAGAGAGTCCAGCCGAGACGAGTGGGAACAGTTCTTGCTGGAGCCATGTATTCCTCCAGATGAAGATCCCATTCAGTGGTGAAACGAAAACACAAAGCGCTTCACAAAACTTAAGTCTCTTAGCACACCGTCATTTGTGAGTCTCGCCAACGTCTGTGCCGTCAGAGCGAATTTTCTCTGCGGCCGGCCTTATTGTTAACAGACTAAGGAGCCGACTTTCCCCCGATCATGTTTACATGCCCGTGTTTCTTAACAAGAACAGGTAAAACAATAGAAAAAAAGCAAAAAAGATTTGCTGACAGTTTAAAAGTTTCAAAGTTAAGTGTAGGCTACGTTCTACAATAGCCTAATTGATGCAGGCTGCTTTACGTTTTTTCTTTGTTCACTTTTTTCCCCCCACATTTTATTTTTTATTTTTTGCTTTTAATCTGTACTTTTGTTGGTTTGCACGCATTGTTAATGTTTTCAGCTACAAAACACGATGTGTAATGTTCAAGCTTGTTCAAAATGACGGAAACAATAAATGTTGCTGAAAAATAATGCCTGTCTCATTAAACTTAATTTAAATAAACGAATATTCGAATATTCGATTTTGGTGAGCTCAAAAATTCGAATGTGATATTTGCGGAAAACGCCCATCCCTACTAGAAACTCTGCCTAGCTTTTGCATTTTAATAATTTTAGTGTTAATATTAGTTGTTCTTTTTGCTTTTGTACAGATAAATAACAATGTATATGTTTTTAGACATTTTATGTTTAGATATTTCTATTTTGCGGGAGTCCCACAAATAATTTTTTCTCTCACATCACTTACACTAAAAGTATGTGATTTCCAGGTTATCTCAAACATTCATTCACACATCTATTGTAAACAATCAGTTATTTTATTTATAATTTTATGTTCAGCGTGGAACAAAATGAACAATTCTAGACTTAGAGCTTCTAGATGTGTGTTACCTGCAGGAACTGGATGTGATCCTGTGTGTGTGAAAGCTGCTCCAGCTCAGCGTCTCTCCTCCTCAGATCATTGATCTCCTGCTCCAGTCGCTTCAGTCGTTCTTCAGCTCGACTCACTGCAGTCTTTTCCTGATCTCTGATCAGCCGTATCAGCTCAGAGCGGCTTCTCCTAAAGGACCGGATGAGCTCAGAAAAGATCTTCTCGCTGTCCTCCACTGCTGTCTGTGCAGAGCTCTGTTAGGAGACACAGTGATTCAGCTTCAGTGAGTCTGAACTGAGATGGAGACAAACATCTCTTCTTCTCCAGACTCACCTTATGAGACTTTACAGTCTCTACCAGCTGCTGGAGATCTTTCTCTCTCTGCTGGATTTTATGTTGGAGTGTATTCTGCATCTTCTTAAGCTGGATCTTTTAGACAAACAGATGTTAATGAATGTCACAGAAAACTACAGGCCAGTAAACATAGAGTTGGGTTACTTATCTCAACTGATACCCAATGGCTTTATTACACCAATGGCATCCAGAAGTGATGATCAGTTACAATCATCTTACATGAATTATCATGAAACAGAAAGAGTGTTTAACAATATTTCATCAGTGTGTAGTTTTAAATACCTGTTTCTCTGTCCTCTGTTTTGCAGCTGTTACAATCTCATGGTTTTTATGTTCAATAATCGTGCAAAGCACACATATACATTTCTGATCAGTGCGACAGAAAACCTCAAGGATCTTCTCATGTTTCTGGCAGATAATTTCTTGCAGTCGTCCAGTGGCTTCAGTTAAATTGTGTCTCTTTCCTTTAAACAAACTGTCGTGTTTTTCGAGGTGATTCTGACAGTAAGAGCTAAGACACACCAGACAGGACTTGATGGCTTTGTATTTTCTCCCAGTACAGACGTCACACTGCACATCTCCAGCTTCCGCATCACAGTCAGCAGGAAGTTTGGTCTTCTTCAGTTTCTCCACCACTTCAGCCAGCATGGTGTTTCTAGCTAAAGCAGGTCTTGGACTGAAGGTCTGTCTGCACTGAGGACAGCTGTAGACTCTCTTCTGATCCTCCTGATCCCAGCAGCCTGTAATACAGATCTTACAGTAACTGTGTCCACACTGGATGGTCACTGGATCCTTCAGGAGATCCTGACACACTGGACACATGAACTCCTTCTGATTCACTGAAATTCTGGCTTCTTCCATTTTACTGCATGAAAACAGAGACACAAACACGTGATAGCTCAACTACACTTCAGTTTCTGTTTCCCTGAAGTCATCTGATTCCTGTTTCCTGGTTCTGGGTTTGAGTGACGTGTGTAAAACCGGTGTCTTCAACTGAAGACATTTGGCCATACAAGTGTAGTTAAACAAGTACACACACTCACATTTCCATCTTTTATGGTTTCATTCCATAAGCATTATGGTTTTTATATTGTCTCTTACCCTAAACCTACCCTCACACAAATGTGTGATTACTGGGCTGTGTGCTAATGATAGTGTTTGTTAGTAATTTGACTGTGATCAGACAGTGGGGTTAGTTCTCTGACACTAAATGCTCTGAGAGATGAAGGATCTAAGTCTGTTATCAATTCATTTACGTTACTGTGAGCAAAAGTTTGCTAGTTTTTATTGTTTCAGTACACAATAGTTGTGATTTAAAGTTGTGTGACTGTAAATGTCTGATCTCACCCAGTTTTTGCTGTTCTTTTAGGGTCTGGCCATAACTCTTGGATTGTTAAAGCAGTTCTGAGCTGGATGTGTTTTCATCATTGTGTGTGTTGGTTTCTGGATGTTGTGGATCCTTCTTGGTCTGTTTGATGGTGGGGGTCTTTGGTGATGATCTGGAGTAGGTGGTTGTCTCTGTGGGTGTCCTGGTTCAGTCTGGGGTTTTGTGTAGTGTCCTGACGTGGGCCAGGGTCTGTTGTGTAAGAGATGCTCTCAGTTAGTGTTGTGTATGGTGGGGGTCCTGAATGATATCAAAATGAAGGGTTTTTCATGTGATCATGTGGTGAAACAGTGGGTCGTTTAGTGTTTTTACATGCACATTGACTTTTTTATGTGTTCATGGTCATAGAAGTCTCTTATTGTGATGCTGGTATGGTAAGCCAGGTGCACATTGGGCAGGAGAGCACATCCTCTGGAGATGTCAGTGTTGACTCTGTGGATGGTGTCTGGGTGAATGTCTCTGTGGGGTAGGAGAGTAGATATGGTGATCTTTGCATTGCAACAGGTTTCTGTAGCTTTCTATGCTACTCTGCAGACCACTCGCCCAACTCTACTGCTGTGCTCTCAGATCATTGAGAGCCTTAACCTGGGTAAAAGCCTGTTGGCACTGCTGGACCGTATCTGGTACCTCCTTTTTTTATTGAGGTCAGTCAGAGGGCTGGTGAGGTCCGAATAACCAGCAATAAATCTTCTATAATATCCTGCCAGCCCCAGGCACTGCCTCACCTCCTTTTTTGTCTTAGGCCTGGGACAAGTTGCAATTGCTGCTGTCTTATCAATTTGGGGACGCATCTGCCCATGACCCAAGTGGAAGCCCAGATACCTTACCTCCACCCAACTGTGCACTTCTTCGGGTTGGCCGTTAGCCCGCTTCTGTCAGCGCCCGAGGACGGCCCTCAAATGCTTCATATGCCACTGCCAATCCCCACTTTAAATGATTATATCATCCATGTAGGTAGCGGCATAGGCAGCATGGGGCCATAAAACCTTATCCATGAGGCGCTGAAACATGGCTGGGGCCACGAACAACCCGAACGGAAGCGTCCATTTTTTAAGGAGGTTGAGGTGATCGATTTGCAGTGAATCACCCCTGTCTGTTCATATTAATTCATAATTGAGATCTCCTTGTCGCTGTGTGACCTCAAAGGGCCCTTGCCACTTGCCACTTGGTGTAAATTCTCGAAGCTTAGTACCCCTGTTATACAGCCAGAGGTTTAGCCTCGCCAAGCCGCTGGGTTCCCCTGAACCCGCCCCACTGGGTCCCGGCACAGTTTCTCCAACCTGAGCATTTGCCCCCCTAACCTGCTGCCTTTTTCCCCAGAGACAGCCGCTGTCAAAAACCCCAATAACTGTTCAAAAGCTGGCCAATTGGTTCCCAAAATTAGCGGATGCCGGAGGCGCGGGCTAATTGCCATAAAATTTGATGGATATGGCTTTTACGGGATATTCCACTATATCCCCATGCACACACCTCACTTTAACCATGCGGCCTGTATCCAGTGCCCCAGATTGTATCAGGCTTTGATGAATGAAGGTCTGGTTAAAACTTGAATCCACCAATGCCCGATATGTACCCCCCTTAATACTCGCAGGTATTTGGTATAACCCGGACCAATGTCCCCACCTCCATGACCGCTCTGGACTGAGGCTGACCCTCTGGAGAATGGCTCTTTTTAAGTCAACGTACACCAGGAGGATCTGGACAGGCAGTTTTTGGGCAGCCTTCTGGGCTTCCCCCGACAGCAGCGGAATCAGCCGCATCGGCCAGCTTGGCGAGGGCCACTCACATGCCTCTGCTGTCCCCTCAAATAGATCAAGAAAGGCCTGTGGGTCATCCAATGCCCCCATCTTGGTGAGGGACATGTGACCGATGGGGATTGGACTGGGGGAAGCCGACCTCATCCGATCCTCCCAGTCCAGCAAGCTCCGGAACACCTTGCGGCCCTCCTCCTGCTGCAGACTATAATTATATTAATAAGGTAAGTTTCCACACAAACGGTCGATCGTTGCATCTGTACTCCACTGTATGAATTAAATATAGATTCATGATTTACCAGGAGGGGGCAAAGCTAAGGGCGACTCCAAAAATGACTCCAAGAGCACAACGACGACTCATCCAGGAGGTCATAAAAGAACCCAGATCAACATCCAAAAAAACTGCAGGCCTCATTTGCCTCAATTAAGGTCAGTGTTCATGATTCAACAATAAGAAAGAGACTGGGCAATAACAGCATCCAAGGGAGAGTTCCAAGGCAAAAGCCACTGCGGACCAAAAATAACACAAAGCCTTGTCTCAAAAAACAGCACAAACATAAAAGATCAATCCAAACACAAATAAATTGAACATCATGATTACTTCGTAAGTAAATTATTGTTAAAGCTTGGGCTAGTCAGAACAGTTAACAAGAAATATAAGAGAAACTGAATAGAATAGTACAATATTACTTAGACAAGCCAATAAATACAGTATAACACTTAAGTATATGTACTACACATATGTAACAGACATATACCTGAAGGATGAACTGTTATATAGTGTGTATGTGTGTGTTTGTTCTTTCTTCTGCCCAAAAGTCAGTTGTCACAGTGTAGACTGGGCACTAATGGAATAGAGTATGTGTCACGTACAAGAAACACAGGAGAGATCCAAATGCAGGTAAGAGGTTTTATTGAGGGGCAATCCAAAGGGGTAAACAGTCCAGGCAGGGTCAGGACCAGAAAATCCAATAACATAAAAACAAAACAAGAACACACGAGAACAGAAGACTCTGGAAAGTATCATACATACGATAAGGACTTTGGACAAAGACTCAGACAGACCGGGTATTTATACACAGAAGGATAATGGGGAAACAGGAGACAGGTGGGGGAACAATCAATTAACTAAAACAAGGAGGAAGGTGACCAAATAAGGGAACAGGAAGTGATAAGATGACAGACACCGTGGGAACACCTAGTGGACACCGAGGGAACACGACCCAGACACTGTGACAGAACCCCCCCCCCCCTCTACGGAGCGGCTTCCAGAAGCTCCACGATGGAAAACACAGAGACCAGGAGGGAGGCGGACAGGTGGAGGCTCAGGGGGAGGGACGGAGGGCCAGACTAACAGAGGGGAACAGAGACAGGAGTGAAGATACAAAACAAAAAACAAATAGTAACATGAAGCCCTCCCAGGGCGGAGCAGAAGACCACCATATCCGTGTGGTCAGAGCGGAAGCCCCCCAGGGCGGAGCAGAAGACCACCATGTCCTCGTGGTCGCCGCCAGAGTCCCCCAGGGCGAAGCGGATGACCACCACGTCCTCGTGGTCGACGTCGGAGTCCCCCAGGGCGAAGCAGATGACCACCACGCCCCTGTGGTCGATGCCGGAGTCCAACAGGGCAGAGCAGAAGACAAGCACGCCCCTGTGGTTGAGGCCGGAGTCCCCCAGGGCGGAGCAGCAGAACGCCCAGTGACTTGACTTGACTCTGGAAGTTCAACGGTGACCTGCCTTGCCTCTGGAAGGTCCCCGATGACTGGCCCTGACTCTGGAAGGTCATCGGTGACTGGCCCTGGCTCTGGAGGATCATCGGTGACTGACCCTGACTCAGGAGGGTCCACTGGAACCTGACTCGACTCTGGAGGGTCCACTGGAACCTGACTCGACTCTGGAGGGTCCACTGGAACCTGACTCGACTCTGGAGGGTCCACTGGAACCTGACTCGACTCTGGAAGGTAAACGGTAACTAACCCTGACTCTGGAAGGTCGACGGTGACTAACCCTGACTCAGGAGGGTCCATGAACACCTGACTCGACTCAAGAGGGTCAACCGGGAACTGACTCAACTCTGGAAAGTCAATGGGCACCTGACTTGACTTTGGACTGCTTGTAGAGACGTGAGACGCCTCGGCTTCGGGCACCGCCTCTGGAACGGCCTTGGGCACCGTCTCGGTAACGGCCTCGGGAGCGGCCTCGGGCACCACATCGGGCTCCGCCTCGGCCTCCGGAACAACAACGGGAAACGCCTCATCCTCCAGAACAGCATCGGGCACGGCCTCGGCATCGGCCACTGCCTCGGCCTCCGGAACAGCATCGGGCACCGCCTCGGCCTCCGGAACAGCATCGGGCACCGCCTCGGCCTCCGGAACAGCATTGGGCACCGCCTCGACCTCCGGAACAGCATCGGGCATCGCCTCGACCTCCGGAACAGCATCGGGCATCGCCTCGACCTCCGGAACAGCATCGGGCACTGCCTCGGCCTTCGGAACAGAGGCAGCCATGTTGTGCTGTGGCGCTGGGTTGGAGGCCATTTTGTGCTGTGGCGCTGGGCTGGCGGCCATTTTGTGCTGTGGTGCTGGGTTGGCGGTCATCTTGTGCTGAGGCGCTGGGTTGGCGGCCATCTTGTGCTGAGGCGCTGGCTCAACAGCCATGACGTGAACCATCTTGGGAACCTCTAGGATCTTTGCTAGCCTCTCGAAAGTAATCGAGAAAGGTGTCAGCGGCCATCTTGGCCGTTGGTGCTGAGCTGGCAACCATCTTGCACTGTGGGGTGAAGCTGACGTCCATCTTGCTTCCTGGTGTGGGGTTGGTGGCCATGCACCGCAGCGGCGCTGGGTTGGCGGCCATCATGGGCAGTGTCACTGACTTTCCCCTTCTGCCCTGTGAGACGGCAGCTATGGTCCATCTCACGTAAGCCCCGAGTCAAAGGGGGGCCATGGTGGAGAGTGATGCTGAGCTTCCTCTCGCCCACCTCCTCCTCGGCGACCTCCCCTAGTCCCACGAAATACGACCAGGCGGGTTCCCTCAAAGCGATCGCTTCTCTACCGCTCGGTGGCTGGGGAAGAAGCGCTAACCGACATACCGCTGGATCTCTGCATGACGGAGTCCTTCTGTCACATACGGTGATACAAGAAACACGGGAGAGATCCAAATGCAGGTAAGAGGTTTTATTGAGGGGCAATCCAAAGGGGTAAACAGTCCAGGCAGGGTCAAGACCAGAAAATCCAATAACATAAAAACAAAACAAGAACACACGAGAAGAGCAGACTCTGGAAGGTATCATACATACGATAAGGACTCTATGACAAAGACTCAGACAGACCGGGTATTTATACACAGAAGGATAATGGGGAAACAGGAGACAGGTGGGGGAACAATCAATTAACTAAAACAAGGAGGAAGGTGACCAAATAAGGGAACAGGAAGTGATAAGATGACAGACACCTTGGGAACGGAGGACACCTAGTGGACTCCCAGGGAACACGTCCCAGACACTGTGACAGTATGATGTAAATGTTATTTCAAGGTTCACAGGAACTTACATGAACAGATAACCATTTGACCATATGCTTTTAATTTAAAATCCCATAAAAGTAATAAAAATTACTGGTGTGATAGATCATGAATGAGCTGACCGCTAAGAATGTTGAAACAGGAATGAAGAGACAGGGAGTCCAGGGTGGAGATGAAGTCTTTTATTAATGTGCTTACTAGTCAAGTATCAGTTGAGAAGTAGCAAAGTGCTTCAGAACACAGGAATAATAACTCTTTGCCTTCCAAAGCATTGGCATACATCCCAGTTCCTGGGTGTACCATGTGTGCAAGTAAGAGTGATGTGCACAAGTATGCACCATACTTGTTTATCAGTTCTTAACAGCAACATGGGAGGTAGGTCAGCCTTGCATACAAAACTATGATTATATGTTACACAGTATGAGAAGATTAAAAACTGAAAATATTTAAAGTACATATGATCTCACAGATGTGAAACTACATTAAAAACTAATGACTGATTTTAGTCAACATATATAGAGTTTTAGAAAAGTACAGAAACACATGGTCACTCAACAGGACTCAAACACTGTCTATATGAGGATTTTTAACACATTTATTCTGACCTTTTATTTCACTGACAGAAGCAATATTAATGTCATGAAGAGAAAAGAAGAGACTCTATAACATCTCATTGTTACTGATTCATCATGTAGCTCTAAGCATTATGGGTAGAATCTCTTGTCAATCGGTTCTGATTTATCAACACAGTTTCACTGATGATCCAGAACCAAACCAAAACCCAGGATAGAGCGGCTGAGTGAATGTGGTCTGGACTGTGTGGATGAGGCTCATTTTGTCAGAGACGCTGTAGAAGGACAGAGTTCCTGCACTGTGATCCACTAACACTCCTATTCTATTGCTGATGGGCTTTATAGGGAGAGCAGTCTTTATGTTATTGTGTATGAATGAGTAACTTGAGGAAGTGCAGCGCAGACTCCAGGACTGATCATTAAATCCAAACCAACACTCATCACCCAAACCCTTCCTGATGATGCTCTGATATGACACTGATATGAAGACACGAGACCCACTCCACTCAATCTCCCAGTAACAGCGTCCACACACACTCTCTCTACACAACACCTGAGACACATCAAATCTGTCTGGATGATCAGGATATGACTGATCTATGCCAGTGTTAGTAATCACTCTGTTGTTCTCAGACAGACGGAGGTTTTTATATGCCGTGTTCAGATCCAGAGTGAGCTGATGGGAATCTGATGGAGATAAAACACATCAGAATCAGGAATTATGAATCTGTTTGATCTTTTCATGTTCAGTGTATCATCAGTGTCTCAGTACAGATGAACAGATACCTGTGCACATCATCATTTACATCATCAATTATAAAACTCTTCTGTCACCTTCTTCAGGAACAACATGAACACACTCAGTGAGATTTTCTGCTGGTTTTCTTACTGACTTACATTGTAGGAAGTTCTTCCTGGTCCAGAGAACAATGTTGGTGAATGTGACTGTGGAAATCAACAGACATGAACAGTGTGATTCTCATGATCCTGCATCCATTCCTAAGACATTTCTAATATGATGTTCTCCATGATATGAGATGATGATGGACTGGTTTCTGAGAGCAGATGGATCTCCAGGACTTTACCTCTGTCTGAGATCTTCTTGATTTTCTCTTTGCAGAAATCCTCCAGTTTGTCTCTCAGTTGAAGGACAGATTCTTTCAAACCATCAGAAGATAAGAGAAAAATTAAGGCATCATCGTTTCCATCTGTAGATTCGGGAGGTGCTGAGAGAGACTGGAAACTCTACAGAAAAAAAAAAAACTCATCATCTTTACTTATTCTCCTCAATCCAGCATTTTCACAGCATCCGCTTCATTTTTCACACATTCATTACATCACATTAGAGCAACAGATTCTAACATTTGACACTTAAACTAATGCTACATGTGATGTCCAAAGCCCCTTTCAAACAGCACGTCGGACCCGCAATATTCCCGTAACATTGCCTGGTCGCCTTCTGTGTGAAAGCAACCACGTCCCGGAATTGATTACCGAATCGAACCCGGGTCGGGGACATAGTAACATTGCGGTAATCGATCCGGAACGAGCGCTGTGTGAACAAAAGCCAGATCTAATTCGGTATCGAAGTGATGACGCGCGTTATCGCGCGACTCTTTTACCGGCTGTTTTGAAGGAAGATCAACATTCGCAACGAAAACATATGTGCAAACTGTAATTAAGCAGAGATCAGTTAGTTCCTCACTTTCCGCGCTGACTCAGAGATCGTTTGCTTGCTTCAGTTAAAGTATAACGTGCCAAGCGTTGTCGACTCGTACATTACACGTCACGCGCTGATGTCACGTGTCGTTACGGGATCTTCAAGGGTTGTGTGTGAAAGCACGCACATATACCGGGTCATCACTGGCAGTGTGAAAGTGCCAAATCTAGCGACCAGGGAACAATTGCAGGAACACTTTACCCCTGTATTTGCCGGAATGGCAGTGTGAAAGGGGCTCAAGTGATCACAATCATTCATTCTCATTCACTATGCAGTGCAGATGCAGCACAGACTCATTTGATTTCACACCGGACACGTTTGCAGTCCACTTCTGATCCGCGGCTGTTTACCACAATGAAAATCAGATTTTTTTTTTACATTGTTTATTTGTCTATGTGATATTTTTTAATCCGCTTTTAGACAAACCATGTGCCAAACCATTAATCAAAACCATTGAAAAGTATTTGGTGGATGAGGAGATACCCCCTGACAATGTAAAGTGCTTTGAGTGCTTAGAAAAGCGCTATATATATATGTAAGGAATTATTATTATTATTATTTTCTCCTTAAAACTGCAGCTTCCTGATGGCAGTCCCAGAAATGTGGTTTAAAACTGTCACGGTTGGTAAATTGGTAAACCAAAAACTACCTTTGGTTTTTCTGGTTTAATGTGAATTTAAAATCCATAATTTACATTATAACCCACGTCAACAGTGTAAAAGTAGCCTGGAGTCAGACCCACCTTTCCCGCATTGGCGTCTGCACTTCACACATGTATGCAAATTGGAATCTCAGATGGCTGCATTTGAGTCATCAAGGCATTTTAGGACACAACATCATCAATCACACTGCTCCTGGAACACACTGCCAGGACATAGCCACGTGCAGTGTGACTGCTCAAATCCGTTGAGCATGGAAAAAAATATGCACAGCGAATGCACTGCAGAAGGAATGTGTGTGAAACAGGTGGAACATGATTCTCCTCTGTTTGCCAGAAAACATGCAAAGGATACGCTAAAGTATTTTTTATTTTTTTTTGAAAGTAAAAGGACCAATTAAGAAAAAGAGTTCCATGGCCGGGCCAATTTTTCCGCCAATGAATTATATCATGTCATGGCAGATAGTTTTAGGCCCTGAAGTTATTTGACTGATTACATACTGATTCAGTTTGAATGTGCAAACTTTTGTGTCTAATTCAATTCTGTATTTTCAGCAAATAGATTTACGAGTATTTATCTCATAGCCCTCTGTTCTTCTAGAGATCTGTGTTACCTGCAGGAACTGGATGTGATCCTGTGTGTGTGAAAGCTGCTTCAGCTCAGCGTCTCTCCTCCTCAGATCATTGATCTCCTGCTCCAGTCGCTCCAGTCGTTCTTCAGCTCGACTCACTGCAGTCTTTCCCTGATCTCTGATCAGCCGTTTTAGCTCGCAGCGGCTTCTCTTAATGGAGCGGATGAGCTCAGTAAGGATCCTTTTACTGTCCTTCATTGCTCTCTGTGCAGAGCGCTGTTAGGACACACAGTGATTCAGCTTCAGTGAGTCTGAACTGAGACGGAGACAAACTTCTCTTCTTCTCCAGACTCACCTTATGAGATTTATGAGTCTCTCTCAGCTGCTGAAGACCTTTCTTTCTCTTGTGGATTCTATGCTGGAACTGTCTCCTCATCTTCATCAGCTGCTTCTGCAGGACAAACAGATGATAGTGAAAGTCTCAGAAAACTACTGGCACTAAATCATCATGTGATCAGATGAAGCCAGTAAATGTTGATCTGATAACTAATGGCGTTAGGATCAAACTCCAGAAGTGATGACCAGTTACAGTCATCATACATGAATAAATGTTACGCATAAATCCTGTCCCACTCTGCAAGTGTAAGTATTATAAACATGAAACTGATGTAAATCTTCACACTGAAAGTGTTTCTTTATTCTGTGTAATTAAGCTGTGGCTCTACACAGAAAATAAACACACTATTGGATTATTAGACTTGAGTTTTAACTTAAATACCTGTTTCTCTGTCCTCTGTTCTGCAGCTGATACAGTCTCATGGTTTTTATGTCCATCTATCATACACAGCATACATATACATTTCTGATCAGTGCGACAGAAAACCTTAAGGATCTTCTTATGTTTCTGGCAGATCATCTCCTGCAGTCGTCCAGTGGCATCAATCACTTTGTGTCTCTTTCCTTTAAACCAACTCTTGTGTTGTTCGAGGTGATTCTGACAGTAAGAGTTCAGACACATCAGACAGGACTTGATGGCTTTGTATTTTCTTCCAGTACAGACGTCACACTGCACATCTCCAGCTCCAGCATCACAGTCAGCAGGACGTTTGGTCTTCTTCAGTTTCTCCACCACTTCAGCCAGCATGGTGTTTCTAGATAAACCAGGTCTTGGACTGAAGGTCTGTCTGCACTGAGGACAGCTGTAGACTCTCTTCTGATCCTCCTGATCCCAGCAGTCTGTAATACAGCTCTTACAGTAACTGTGTCCACACTGGATGGTCACTGGATCCTTCAGGAGATCCAGACACACTGAACACATGAACTCATCCTGAGAAACTTTGGCTTCTGCCATTTTACTCCAATAATACAGAGATACAAACTCACAACAGCTCAATTACACTTCAGTTTCTCTTTCCTTGAACTGCACTGATTTCGGTTTCCTAGTTACATGGGTTTAAGAGACGCAAGTAAAATAGGCGTGTCTGTGAGACTGTGAGTCAGGTTTCTCTTTGCTGCTGAGTTTCGTTTCAACACACCTGACTGTTGGTAAAATAAATGCAAAGACCTTGACTAGTTGATTCAGTGGTGCGCTTATTAAGAAATGGAAGCTTTAGCCTAAGTTCTGCCAGGAAGACTCAATCACTTCGTCACTAATTACCTTCATCATTATCCAATCACGTCTTTATACTCCTGTATAAAAGATCGTACTTACACATGTTTGAGTTCGCAGATGCCAACGCGACAACAACCTCCACCCTCCCCACCACCACCAGGATGGTCCTGTCCTTACCTTCCAGGGGGGGTCTGCTGCGCCCCTGCCTTCGTCTTCAGGCAGGAAATGCAGATTCGCTACCCTCGGATTACGAACCATGGACGGGGCCTTCCGCCAAAGAAATTTATAATTGTGCTCGCTGAGCTGTCAATAAATGTATGCTTCGTACATTCCTCTATCTCCCGAGTCTTTCTGGTAGAAATGAAACTAAACTCTGTAGGAAAGTGACTCTCCTGCACTAGGAATTGGAAACCCATTAAGAATCAGAATCAGAAAGAGCTTTATTGCCAAGTATGCTTACGCATACAAGGAATTTGTTTTAGTGACATAAGCTTCCAGTACACAGAGACAACAACACACAGAAAAAAAAAAAAAAAAAAAAGATTTACAAATTGACAAATAAATAAGTGTATAAACAATTGTGCTATAAATGATAATGGAATAGGATTGAGTGAGATGCAGGAATGTTCTAGGATGGAGGGTTAACAAATAAATATAAGGATATTGCACGTTTATAAGCATAAGTAGGGAACATTTAACTGTTCATGAGGTAGATTGCCTGGGGGAAGAAACTGTTCTTGTGCCTTGCTGTTCTGGTATTTCCGGCTCTGAGGCGCCGGTCAGATGGCAAAAGTTCAAAGATGGGATGACTTGGATGTGAGGGATCCAGAGTGATTTTCTGAGCCCTTTTCCTCACTCTGGATGTATACAGTTCTTGAAGGGTGGGCAGGGGAGCACCAATAATCCTTTCAGCTGTCCAAACAGTTCTCTGTAGTCTTCTGATGTCTGATTTTGTTGCTGAACCAAACCAGACAGTTATTGAAGTACAGAGGACAGACTCAATGACGGCCGAGTAGAACTGTTTTAGCAGCTCCTGTGGCAGGTTAAACTTCCTCAGCTGGCGAAGGAAATACAACCTTTGCTGGGCCTTTTTAACAATGGAGTCAATGTGATTGTCCCACTTCAGGTCCTGAGAGATGGTGGTTCCCAGGAATCTGAATGACTCTACTGCAGTCACAGTGCTGTTCATGATGGTGAGTGGGGAAAGTGCAGGGGGGTGTCTCCTGAAGTCCACGATCACTCCACTGTTTTGAGCGTGTTCAGCTCCAGGTTGTTAAGACTGCACCAGACAGCCAGCTGCTCAACCTCTTGTCTGTAAGCAGACTCATCACCGTCCTGGATGAGGCCGATGACTGTAGTGTCGTCTGCAAACTTTAGGAGCTTGACAGAGGGGTCTTTAGAGGGGTCTTTTAGGGAGAAGAGCAGAGGGGAGAGAACACATCCCTGAGGGGCGCCAGTGTTGGTGGAGCAGCTGTTTGATGTGAATTTCCCCAGTCTCACTAACTGTTGCCTATCTGTCAGAAAGCTGGTGATCCACTGACAGATAGAGCTAGGAACGGAGAGCTGGGTCAGTTTGGTCTGAAGGGCTGTTGGGATGATGGGGTTGAATGCCGAACTAAAGTCCACAAATAGGATCCTCACATAAGTCCCTGTTTTGTCCAGATGTTGCAGGATGAAGTGCAATCCCATGTTGATTGCATCATCCACGGACCTGTTTGCTCGGTAAGCAAACTGGAGGGGGTCCAGTAAGGGTCCAGTGATGTCCTTCAGATAAGCCAGAACCAGTTTTTCAAACGACTTCATGACGACAGACGTTAGAGCCACAGGTCTGTAGTTGTTAAGTTCTGCTATCTTGGGTTTCTTTGGGATGGGGATGATGGTGGAGCGTTTGAAGCAGGAAGGCACTTCACACAACTCCAGGGATCTGTTGAAGATCTGTGAAAAGATGGGGGCCAGCTGGTCAGCACAGATTTTCAGGCAGGCTGGTGTAACACCATCTGGGCCTGGTGCTTTTCTTCTTTTGTTCTTCTTGAAGACCTGGCGCACATCATCTTCACAGATTTGAAGAGCAGGAGGTGTGGAGGGTGGGATTGCAGGATGTGTTAATGGTTGTGTAGGGAGATGGTCAGAATGGGTGATGGGGGTTTCAAATCTGCAATAAAACTCATTCAGGTCGTTAGCAATTCGTTGATTAGCCTCAGTGCAAGGGGATGGTGTCTTGTAGTTTGTGATGGCTCTTAGACCTCTCCAAACTGAAGTTGAGTCGTTGGAAGTAAACTGGTCTTCCAACTTTTTAGCGTAGGTCTTTTTAGCCGCTCTGATCTCTTTGTTCAGTGTGTTCCTGGCCTGATTGTACAAGACCCTGTCCCCATTTCTGTAGGCATCCTCTTTGGCCTGACGAAGATGTCTGAGTTTTACTGTAAACCATGGCTTATCATTGTTGAATGTTAAATAAGTCCTGGTAGGAATGCATATATCCTCACAGAAACTAATATAGGATGTTACAGTCTCTGTGAGTTCGTCCAGATCGGTGGTAGCAGCTTCAAAAACACTCCAATCAGTGAGGTCAAAACAAGATTGTAAATCCTGCTCTGTTTCACTGGTCCATCTCTTCACAGTCCTTACTACAGGTTTAGCAGATTTAAGTTTTTGCTGGTAGGACGGTATAAGATGAACCAGACAGTGATCAGAACGTCCCAAAGCTGGTCGTGGAACAGAGTGAAATGCATCCTTTATTGTGGTGTAACAGTGATCCAATATATTACTGTCTCTGGTGGGACATGTAACATGCTGTCTGTATTTTGGCAGTTCACGGGAGAGATTGGCTTTGTTAAAGTCCCCAAGAATTATTAAAACAGAGTCCGGGTGATGTTGTTCTGTCTCTGTGATCTGATCAGCGAGTTTCTGTAAAGCTGAGCTCACGTGCGCTTGCGGAGGGATGTAAACACTGACCAGAATGAACGAATGAAACTCCCGCGGCGAATAGAACGGCTTGCAGTTGACAAACTGCATTTCTAAATCAGGACAGCACATCTTCTTTAATACAGTTACATCTGTACACCACCGTTCATTGATGTAAAAGCATGTCCCGCCGCCGCGCGATTTCCCAGTTGATTCTGATTCGCGATCCGCTCTGAACTGCTGAAAGCCCGGCAGATGGAGCGCGCTGTCCGGTATGGCGTCATTCAGCCAGGTTTCCGTGAAACAGAGCAGCAGAGTGAGAGAAATCCTTATTTGTCCGAGAGAGCAGAAGCAGTTCGTCTGTTTTGTTGGGTAGAGAGCGGAGATTTGCCAGATGGATGCTAGGCAACGGCGTTCGAAATCCGCGCTTCATGAGTCTGATGAGCGCTCCCGCTCGCTTCCCCCGTCTGCGCGTCCTGAAGCGCTTGATCAGCGCCGCCGCTCCTCCGATAACAACGTTCAGTAAAACGTCTGAATAATTTAAATCCGGTAAAAGATCTTGTGGTGTGTTCTGCCGAATGTTCAGCAGTTCATCCCTGGTGAAACTGATCGTGTTTGTTAAACAAAAAACAGGAAAAACGAACAAAAACAGCACAAACACTGGAGAGCCAAGCACTGAAGCAGCCATCTGCGGCGCCATCGAGTACTTACATATTGCATGTAAATTTAATGAAATGTCTAGTAGATTAAATTGTCAATTTGTAAAAAAAACAAAAAAAAAAACAACATTTGTTCTGTCACTTTCATTTTGTTACACTGTTGAAGCTTTTGTCACAAAAACAAATTCCTCATATGTGTAAACATACAGTACCGGGTCAGTCTCATAAAAACACCCAAAGAACACAAGTTACAGAGTAGCAGGACAACAGCTTTAAAACTGCAATAATGCTGCATCCTTATTACTACACTTGAACTGCAGAACTTAAAACTCACTTAAAAGACACTCACTTATGTATCTTCACAAACACACACACACACTCATGCCCTCTATCTCTCGCACAAACATGCACATACATGCTCAGTTTCAGCAGATTGAAATTCCATGTCAATGACACATTTAACCACTGATCTATAATAGAATAAACTAACTAAACCTAAAAGTAAAAATGTATTCCATGGTTGACAATTAAATGCATGTTTACACTTAAATTAAGTTCTAATATAGGTTTAGGAGGAGCCTAATCATTTAGTCCTATCAATTATCATTAAGAACTAATGTGAACAGCATTCATTGCACCATCTCAGTGACTATTCTTTTGAAATTTGTCCCCACCCTGTCCTGTGAACAATGTCGTGGCCGAGAGGTTAAGGGGATGTACTTGAAATCCATTGGGGTCTCCCCATGCAGGTTCATACCCTGCCGATTGCATTGTTTATAGTGTTCCTGTGGCTCAAGTGTTAAGAGTATTGCGTTAGCAGCGCAAGTTTGTGGGTTCGATTCCCAGGGAACATAGGTTAGGTAAAAAAATGTTAGCCTGAATGCACTGTAACTGGGGATCGGGAGCCCCTCCTGGGCTTAACTGGAGATCAGGAGCCCTGCTGTGGGCTTAACTGGAGATCAGGAGCCCTGCTGTGGGCTTAACTGGGGATCGGGCACCCGTTGTGGGCTGAACTCAGGAACAGGGGCTTGGGAATATGAGTGAGGATGAGGGTTGAGCACAGTCTTTTCCTCCTCATCCTCCTTGTTTGGGTAGGGCTTACGAGGCAGAGGCCCGCACGTTGGGGCCGAGGACCGGGATGTCTGGAGGTAGTGGAAGTGGAGCAGCCTGAACTGACAGATTGTAATGAAGGGTCATATACTTTGGCCCCCAGGTCAGCGCTGTTTGAGATCCCTCCCAGAGTACGGGAAGGCACATGAGGCGAGGGGTGATCAGAACCAAAGGCCAGGCATGTGAAGGATCCTGGCATAAGGTGAGTTGGAGAGGCTCGATGTGTTTCAGTGGGGTCTGGATGAGAACTTATTCTACTATCCCTTATTTCTTTCTTCGCCCTCAGAATTAGAACCATTTAAATAAAGGACTAGATCGATCACCCAATTAAGGGAAACTGATATGTCAGGAAATTACAACATATTGTTTTCTTATCCTGCCCCAACTGAAAGCAGGCACTGAGTGCTGCCTCGTGCCAACTCACCTGGGAAGACGGCTCGAGGAATTCCTCCACATACCATTCCAATGGCCGAATCACCCTGCCTCAAGTGATCAGGTGCACGTCATGATGGAGCTGGCTGTGACAGTGAATCACTGACAGGTATACTAAATACATTATGGATAATGTATACTTGTAACAATAAAAACTTCACAATCATCGGGAAGATGGAGGCGGGAACCGGCAGACAATCAAACAGACTTTAATTACAAAAAAAAGACAAAACAGTGCGACAGCCCCTCACGGATGACTGTCGCGCACAAACAAAATCAAAACACTACACTAAAGCCCAGGCCTGGTCCTCTCTCATCCGTCACTGTTGTTGCTCCTGTTTTAAATCCCTCCATCTCCTCTGTGGGACTCAAGACGGTGGGTCGAGCAGGTGTCGCTCACTTCCAATTACTCCACCGGCCTCGCCCCGTTCCCACGGCTCTCTGCCCTGCCCCACAATTTTATATATATTTTATATTTTTCATATTTTACTTTTACAAACATACACACACAGACATATAATATAATATGATATTATGATAATCAAGTATAATTTACTGATAGAGCTTTAGTCATTTGAATTAAAACTTGCATATATGAATGCATATTAGTCATTTTAACTAAACTTAGGACTGGTGGTGGTGCTTTTTTGGCCATACTGTGTTTCTGTAAAAAAAGGGGGAAAAACTAACAATAATACTGGTAAGATAATACTTTGAATTCTACTAAAAATAACAATATAAAACGTAGTAACGATTAACGAGCTGCTGGATTCATGAACATTAATCAGGTTGTGTGCAATTGCTCAAATTGATTTGCTGAATTCAAAATGGAGGATAATAGGTGAGATTAATGAGATTGTCGTTTACGCAATAGCTCCACCCTTTACTGGAGAATCCAACAGTTCTTAAAAGGAATTCCTTTATTTTGACAGGAATATAACAACACAGAATATTGTTTATATATAGCATGTCAATTCTACATGTTAAATAAGACTATATAAAAAAAGCAAAGTGACGGCGAGTTGTGCCCCTTCACACTAAACATTGCGGTATGCAAAACAAAGGTGTGCTGCGCACAGTGCTTAATTTGTAAATTGAGAGGTCCCAGAACAAAGCGGGGTAACGGATCCGGCATGTGATTACAGGAGGGAGAGGTAACGGAGCACTCGCGCAATCACACTGGTGGACCAGTTTAAGTAATTTTAAGAGCGTGCACCAATTGCATTTAGTCTGTAAGGTCATGAATAACATGGAATGCCATGCAATTTTAAAACAATAATGTCTAGGCCTAAAAAAATTTTGAAAAAGTTGTGGAATTTTATTTTTCAAATCTCTGTGTAATAGAGTTATATTTAATCAGGTCCTAAATTTCTGTGGGGGACTATGTGTAGCTATATTGGGGTCACTTCATCTACAGCGATATCATTGACTTGATTGCAAATAAAAACAGACACTATTTCAACTGAACAGAGATGACATAACTGAATTCAATGATGAACTGCCTTTAACTATCATTTTGCATTATTGAGACACTGTTTTCCAAATGAATGTTGTTCAGTGCTTTGACGCAATGTATTTTGTTTAAAGCACTATATAAATAAAGGTGATGGTTTTAATAATTCTCGCAGCTTTCAAGTTTATAATAAGGGGAATTCCTGCATTTATTTAACATAGCTTAGGTTTGAATAATAAAATAAATCAATACAAACTATTAGATTAAATCAGTCATTCGAAACCAGCCTTCGAATCCATGAACTTTTCGGAGTGCGCTTCTCATCAGCGCATCTCGTCTGTACTAAAGCGACCTGCTGCATGCTGCGATAGACTCACATTTCGATCGGGACAGCTGACAGAACTGTCACTTGACTAATCAGGTAATTGTTGTATTGTCAGAAAAATTTATAATTTGAACACCTTTTAAGTATTTTAAGCCATTTGGTAATCGCGCGCTCCACAGGCTTTACAGTATGCCCTCAGTCACATCCAAAGCTCGCGCATATAAAGCTGCCTCGCGAGTATAATATACAAGTTATTTTTCATAGTTTTTTTAGTGTAAGCATCCAAATACAAACATTATGATGAAAGATAGTTTTTGACAAATAAAAAAGTTTCATGGCACACTGCTAAAATACAGGGGCGAAATGAAAGAAAAGGCGGGAAAATCAATAATTAAACAACACTGCGTCATCAGTGTTGGTGTTGTATCAGACACGTGCAATTATGCTATATAAAAAAACAAGCTCAAATGGAGTTAATAAATGTCTTTGGCCGGCGAATGAGAAGATCTGTGTTTTGTCCGCATCTGAGGAAAGTGCAGCACATTCATCACCTTTTACAGGTTAGGATATAATGTTTATTGTTGCTATATGGGCACTTATTTATTTTAATTTAATTTAATTTTAATTTCATTACATCTAAATGTTCCAAAATGCCAGGATGTTTTTTTTTGTGTTTTATAAATTATAAAACCACAAGAAATAAAATAAGTATGAGTGTTAACACTATGAATGTTAAAGTATAGGATACTCTATGTTTAGCATAAAGGTGTGTTACTGTTCACCAGGTTTTTGTTATATCATTAGCTTCCCCTTAAAGATCCCCATGTTTCTCTGTCTTTTGTTAGACTGTTGTGATTATTCCCTTTGCTCTGACCATCACTGTTCTTACCAGTCCTGTCTTGTCTTGTCCAGGCTCTAGTGCTCGTAGCTGCAAGTGTATTTTCCTGCACCTTTCTGTGCGTTCAGATACCCATGGGTTTCCTTCGGCATTAGCCTTCCCTAGGTCTCTTCCCTTGCTTAGTCTCTTGTTTGGATAAGCTACCACTACCACTGTTGTGGCTGGTTCCAGCCACTGCTATCCACCAATCTGTGTGGTAGAGGATTACACGTCCACACAAACTGTCCACAGAGACGCTCATCACCTGTTCTGATTATTTTCTGTTTAATAAAGCCTCTGTTGGAATTACCAATGGATTCAGCGGGATCAGATCTACTTCATTCTGCTCTTGTGCAACAAGGAGTTTTGCTTAGTCAGCATGCCACTCAGCTCAACACCACAGCGCAAGAGCTGGATGCTCTCAATGCCCAAGTTGCTGAGCTGCTCATGTGGGTTGATGATCAGCTGATAAAACAGCTGATGTTCGACTCTCCTTCCAGAGAGGTTCATACACTGGCCACACCCTTCTGGATTCAGGGGCTGAGGGGAATTTCCTAGATTCTGTCTCAGCTCACAAATCGAACATCACAACCATTCCTTGGCCAAGCCCATTATGGCATGGTCAATAGTGGGCAATCCCCTCACCACCATCACTCATGAAACACCTTGTGTAAAGCTTTCCCAATGTTAATTATTGACTCCCCTATGGGAGTTGGTGTTAAGATTGGCCTTGGGCAAGTGGCGTCACTGTTTGGAGGGGTCAGCGCAGCCCTTCTAAGTCTGGACGGATCACAAGAATCTCGAATATATCAATTCGGCCAATAGGCTGAGCTCATGTCAGGCCTGCTGGATGCTCTTATTTGGCCGATTCAACTTCACCTTCCAATACCACCCAGGGTCCAAAAATGTCAAGCCTGATTCTTTCTTATTCCTGTTCAGGGCTCCAGAGGGGGATCTTATAGCTGAAGCCACCCTTCCTGAAAGGGGTGGTGATTGGGGCTCTTTCGGGGCTTGGTAGAGGTGTGCAAGTGCCAGGGAGGTGCCCGGCGGGCAGGTTGCCGTTGCTGGCTGTGCTGCGTAGTGTGTGTGAAAGTGTGGATAGGGCACACTTTCACAAAGAAAGCACCATGACTGAGGTTGAGCTTATTGTGAATCTGTGACTGTGGTATGCTGAGGGGGGTCCCTTGTCCTTCCTCCTTCATCATAGCCCTCCGTTCAGTTCTGTTCCTATGTCCGGCCAACTGGCTCATTCACTCTCAAGTCAAGTGATGGCTCGAGCCCCTGACCAGAGCCCAGAGAAGGCTCCTATTCCCATATTCACCCCAGAGAGGGGTGCAGTTCCCGCATCCTGCTCCGGTTCTCAAGCATGGCCCTGGGAGGGTCACGGATCCTGAGTCTATCCCAAGGAGGGCTCCTGTGTCCATGTGCAGCTCAGGGAACACTCCTTTTTCCATGTTTAGCCCAGAGATGGCTCGTGTTCCAGAGTACAACACAGAGAGGGCTTCCATTCCCAAGTCCGGCCCAGGGAGGGCTCCTGCTCACGGGGACCTGCAGGAACCTGGGGGTAGGACAGACGAGGACAGAGAAAAGGAGATGGAAGGAGGAGCGACAAGGACGAGAGAGGGGAGAGAGGAAAGGAAAAAAAATAAAAAATTCCGGTTCCCAGACGCACTGCTGCTCGGCCCTCCACCGGCTGGGTGATCTCCTCCGCGGTGCCTGGTGGTGGCACTGGACGGCCCTCGGCGGACGGCACGACACTCCTCCACCGCCCGATGGACGGCGACGGCTCCTCCGATTTTGGGCAGCGGCAGGAGTCCCCCATTCCCTGCCCCTCCGGATTCCATCGCGGAGGCGGCAGGCTCCGGCCCCCTGGCGAACGGCGTCGACTCCTCCGCTCCCTCACGGACGGCAGCCGCCCCTCCATATCGTGGGCGGTCGGCAGTGAGCTCGCCCGTCCCCGGCAACTCGCTCCAGCCCACCGCCTCGAGCGTCCCTGGCGGCACATACCTCGCCTGCTCGAGGGCACGGCGGATTCACCACAGCGGCGAGGGATCTTCAGCAGCGCGTCCCTCCTTCTCCCGGGCTTCGGCACCACTGTAACGATATGAAACTCCACATACATCGGGAAGAAGGAGGCGGGAACCAGCGCACAATCAAAACATAATTTTAATATTCAAAATAAATACAAAACAGCGCACCAGCCCCTCACGGCCGACTGGTGCGCATAAATAAAAAGCAAACACATAAAATATTGTCCCAGGCCTGGTCCTCTCTCGTCCTTCACGGTCGTCACTCCAGTTTTATATCCTTCCATCTCCTACGTGGGACTCGATACTGGCGGTGGGGCGCAGGTGTAGCTCATCTCCAATCACTACACCTGGCCTCACTCCTCGTTCCCACGCCTCTCGGCCCCGCCCCACTCGCCACAGGTGTGTCTTGTCAATTTCCCTAGTTTAGTCATGTATTTAACGGGTGGGTGTGTATCTGTATTTGTGTGTGTGTTTGTGCGTGTGTGCGTATGTGTGAGAATAGTTGACTCCATTATTTTGTATTGCTTAATCAAAGCCTATTTTACTAATTATTGTTTCGATAAAGGTTAACAGTGCATTATCAGCAGACAGTATACTCTTCTAGCAGCTGTTGTTCATTTCTGCTGCTGTGTGCAGTGTGAATGCTGCAAGCTGTTAATTTTGATGCCTATATAAACACATAAAAAAAGTGTCAGCAATAATTCATCAGTGTCTATTTTTAAATACCTGATTATCTGTCCTCTGTTCTGCTGCTGATACGGTGTCATGGTTTTTATGTTCATCCTTCGTACACAGCACACATTTCTGGTATATAATATACATTTCTGGTCAGTGCAGCAGAAAACCTCGAGGATCTTCTTATGTTATGTTATCTTCTCATGTTTCTGGCAGATCATCTCCTGCAGTCGTCCAGTGGCATCAGTCAAATTGTGTCTCTTTCTTTTAACTGACGATCAGTTTGTCTTTTTCTGAACATATTTAGCACCCAGAACAAATATTTCCTTCGAAAAAGCTTCATTAAAAACATTAAAAAGACTTCTCAATGCATAAAATAAGGTATGTAATCTAGAGCCCTCCATAAATGCATGAAAAACAAAAAGGGCATTCAGAGCTCACCTCTGGATTTAAAACGGAAAAATCCCAAAAAATCTGGATTTCTCATCACAGAGCTACATGACTGTTAAATTGGACTGATGGCAGAGACGCAGGTTTATGTTTCAGAGGAAGCTCAAATATAGAGCACAATGACAGAACTGAACTGTATGCAAACATTTGTTGACTCAGGGGTAGGGTTAGGGTAAGGGGATAGAAAATACAGTTAGTACAGTAGATGACCCAGCAACAAAAGGAAACCAGTGTGTGTGTACGTGTTTGTGCTCTTGTTTTTGTGTCATATCAGACACAAAAGTCTGTTTGTTAGGTTGCTGACATTTAATGCATCTAAAGTTCTGAATAAGTCAGATTTTTGCTTTATCAAACTGAACATAATTCAACACTGCCCCCTGCTGGACAGACTGTCACTTTAATAGTGCTGTTTATTAAGTCAGTCATCACAACTAGTGCTTATGGTAACTCAAATCTGTGTTCGAGAGAGCAGCACAGAGCATTAATCAACACAAAATAAATCAGACCAAGAAACCCATGAAGCCGTGGTTTAATGTGAATTTAGAACTTCTAATTTACATTATAACCCGCGGCAACAGTGTAAAAGTAGCCTGGAGTCAGTCCCACCTCTCCCGCATTGGCGTCTGCACATCACACATGTATGCAAATTGGAATCTCAAACGGCTGCATTTGAGTCTTCAAGGCATTTTATGACACAACATCATCAAGTAAGTAACTTTACAAGTAAGTAACAGTATTCACTGTAGTTGTCCGCTAGGAAAAACGTGGTTTTAAAAGTAATAATCCATGTATGTCATTGTTTCGCATTTACTACAGTTCAGTGGATCAGGAGGCACTAGCTGGTGTAACTGAGTGCAGGGGGGGGGGGGTATTTTGCATATTCTTCGATCCGCATATATTAAATTAGGCAAGGATGTAGAGTTAAAATATTTTTTTAATGTTAATATTTTATGCTTTTCAATAATTATATGATTATATGAAAATAATTGTCAGGTCTAGCAATGAAGGATCCTATCTTACAAAAATATGAAAGCCAGTATAAATATGTGCCCTGACATTGACTGTTTTTTCTTTCATAAATAAAAAGTAAATGATAAGCAAAAATCACATACTCTTTGTTGCGTTTATTAAAAAATATACTAGTTACTGATTTTAGTTAAAATCATTATTGGGCTCCAATTTTTGACTCCAATTTTTTAACCAGTCAAATATCCTCACTAGTGAAAGTGAGGACATTTGACCCTCACAAGTATAGTTAAACGAGTACACAAACACACTCATTCCTACTCACACACACATCCAATGTCAACAGCTTGAAATTTCAAGTAATTTACACTTTTTAACCATTGATCTATAGTATAATAAATTATTAACCATTATTCTGACACGTTATTTCAGTGACATAAGTTTAGCTGCAGTATTAATAGAGACTATAACATTTCACTTTTATTGAATTATCATGCACCTCAAAAGAATTATGGGTAGAATCTCTCATCAATCTATTCTGATTCATCAACACAGTTTTACTGATGATCCAGTATTAACCCAAAACCCAGGATAGAGCGGCTGGGTGAATGTGGTCTGGACTGTGTGGATGAGGCTCATTGTGTCAGAGACGCTGTAGAAGGACAGAGTTCCTGCTCTGTGATCCACAAACACTCCTGTTCTACTGCTGATTGACTTTATAGGGAGAGCAGTCTGTATGTTATTGTGTCTGAATGAGTAACTGTAGGGGGAGCAGAACAAACTCCAGGAGTGATCATTTTGTCCAAACCGACTCTCATCAATCCGTCCCTTCCTGATGATGCTCTGATATGACACTGATATTAACACACCATAATCTCCACTCCACTCAATCTCCCAGTAACAGCGTCCACACACACTCTCTCTACACAACACCTGAGACACATCAAATCTGTCTGGATGATCAGGATACGACTGATCTGTTTCAGTGTTAGAAATCACTCTGTTGTTCTCAGACAGGCCGAGGAGTTTATTCACTGTGTTCGGATCCAGAGTGAACTGACGGGAATCTGATGGGGATAAAACACATCAGAATCAGGAATTATAAATCTGTTTGATCTTTTCGTGTAGCTGAACTCTTCATGTTCAGTGTATCATCAGTGTTTCAGTACAGATGAACAGATATCCTGTGTAAATCATAATTTACATAATCAATTATAAAAATCTTCTTTCACCTTCTACAGGAAGAACATGAACACACATTCAGTGAGATTTTCTGATGGTTTTCTTACTGACTTACATTGTAGGAAGTTGTTCCTGGTCTTGATGAATGTGACTGTGGAAATCAACAGACATGAACAGTGTTATTCTCATGATCCATGCATCCATTCCTAAGACATTTATAATATAATGTTCTCCATGATATGAAATGATGATGGACTGGTTTCTGAGAGCAGATGAATCTCCAGGACTTTACCTCTGTCTGAGATCTTCTTGATCTTCTCTTTGCATACATCCTCCAGTTTGTCTCTCAGCTGATGTACAGATTCTCTCAGATCATCAGAAGATAAGAGTGAAATGAAGGGATCATCATTTCCTTCTGTAGATTCATGAGATGCTGAGAAGGTCTGGAAACTCTACAGAAAACAGAAATCAAAACTCATCAGCTCCACACTTCACCCAATAGCCTGACTGATCTTTTCTTATTCTCCCCAATCCAGCACTTCCACAGCATCAGCTTCAAAAAAAAAAAAAAAAAAATATTCTCACATTCATTACATCATATTAGAGCAACAGATTCCAACATTTGACTCTTAAACTAATGCTACATGTGATTTCCAAGTGATCACAATTATTCATTCTCAATCTACATGTCTATTTTGTTAATAGTTTTTTATTCTGTAACACCAGAAAGTCATAAAAGTTGTGTTTCTCAAAGATTCTGTTTCCCTCATAATGGATCAAAGAGAGACTGGCTTTTATTTGATACTGCAACTAACGCCTGTTTCACACATACTGTTTGCAGTTCGAATGCAGTCCATGTGCTTTATGTATGCAGTGCAGAAGCAGCACAGAGTAATTTTGCTTTCACACCGGACACGTTTGCAGTCTGCTTATGATCCGCGGCTGTTTACCACAGTGAAAATCAAGTTCCTTTTCAGGAACTCCAGCTGCATCAGAGAACACTTTGCTAAGTGCCCTGCTCTCGCCGGGCACGCTGTGAGGAGTGTGTCCATTTATGTGATCTTGCGGTTGCGGTCTCGCTGCTACTGAGGCACAGTGGTGACCGTGATCGCGGGAATCGCACATGATCTGGTGAACGGGTTGGAGACGGTTGTCCTATCTCCACCCGTGTTTTCTAGAGCTAGAGCTTGTTCTCGAGGCTTGGAAACCCATACTGCGGTTTCTTCCCCCTCTGAGGCAGAGCTCGCTGCAGCATTCATCTTTCTCTGAGGAGATTGATGTTGTTTGTGTGACTGACAAAAAAAAAAACCTTTTACATTGTTTTGTTTTGATGTGAGTTTTTGTCTGGGGTGTTACTCGTCTGGTTGTTGACTACATTTAATTCTGTGGAATAAAATGAAATATTTATCTGGCTATGAGAGTTTAGATGTAAAGGGGCTCTTGGGATGTAATTTTTCGTGTGAGAACATGTGTTTACCTCTCTTCCTCTGTGGAGGTTGAGGCAGTCAGGGGCTGTTGGGAGGAGCAGTCCCAACCCTACGTAGCGGTCTCTGGTGAGCGATTCTCTCAGTTACCGCCCAGCAAAGCTTGCGACCTCCTGGGAGGTTTCCAGAGCAGCTAGTTCGGCCGTCTTCTTCCGGACCGCCACTTCAGGGTACCGAACTAACTGCTCTGATGACACCAGAGATCAGTCTTGAGAGGCTGATTCCCTTAGTAGACTATTTGGCAGCGTGAAAACTACTGCCAAATGTGTCTCAGTGGATCCTGCACACTGAAGTGAGGGGCCACAGAATCCAGTTCTGGTGGGCCTCGAGCAGGCTCTGGTAATGGAACAGAAGTAGACACTCTCTGAGGATGGAGGCCATCGAGGTGGTCCCTCCTCGCGTTTCAGAGTCTGGATCCTATCTGCATTTTTTTTACCACTCAGTCAAGGGACTGAAGTTCAGCACACTTGCACAGGCCAAATCAGAGGACATGTGTGTCACGATCTATCTCCATCCTTCCTCATCAAAATTCCTGAGGTTAGGCAAAAGCCTACCAATATTGTTCTTCCTCTGGCCTTGCACTCTCACTCCACACTTTCATGACTCAACCACATTGATGATTGGTTGATATTAGCTCAATCAGAGCAGATTACGGTTTGACATCGAGGTGTCGTTCTCGCTCACATGAAAGAGTTGGGGTTAAGACTTAACACCAAAAAAAGTGTGCTTTCTCCAGTACAGAGAACCACTTATCTGTGTGTGGTGAGGAATTCGACCACGATGCAGGTACGTATGTCACCTGCTCAGATCGAGTCAATCCTCACTGCAGTCGCAAGAGTGAGAGAAGGCCGGTCACTCACTGTCAAGCAGTCTTGGAGATTGCTGGGTCTGATTGCAGCTGCGTCTAACATGAATACTATTGGCCTGCTGTACATGAGACCCCTACAGTGGTGGCTCAAGACAAACTGGTTTTCCTTGAGGGGAAACCCACTTCGCATGCTAAATGCCTGTGCCTTGGACGTGGAGAAAACCTTGGTTCTTGTCTCAGGGACCGGTGCTGGGAGCTCCTTGTTGCCATGTAATGCTAGCGACAGACGCATCCCTCACCGGCTGGGGTGCGGTCACGAGTGGCCACCCTGTCCGCGGTCTGTGGAATGGCTGCCATCTGACATGCAATATCATCTGCCTGAGGATGCTGGCCATGCATTACATGGCTTCGAGCACTACATTTCTTACTCCCAGACCTTAGAGGTCACCATGTGTTGCTGCACACTGACAACACAGCAGTGGTCTCTTACATCTACCACCAAGGAGCTCTGCATTCTCACGCCGTTTATACAAACTAGCGTACCAGATCCTTGTGTGGTCCCAGGGCAAACTCCTTTCACTGAGAGCAGTCCTCATTCCTGGGCATCTTAATATGGGAGCAGACATCCTATTGAGACATGGGCCGAGACCCGGGGAATAGCGACTTCACACTGAGGTGATGAAGCAGAGTTGTATATTTATAATGACAAATAAATGCCTCTTGACTCTTGAGAATGTTTTGGGGAACACCTCCAGCATGACGTCTCTGAATCACGTGTGTAATTATTCTTATGGATGGGCGAGACGTCACAGGTGGCTGACGTCAGATACCAGGAAGCATAACAACATAGCATTCAACACAGCATAACAAGCATTCAACATCCACCTAGATAAACCCGAGGCTGCTGACTTCAACACTCTGCTCGCCTCATTTGATCTCAAGCAAGTGTCTACGAACCTACTCAATATTATCCACTGCACACCTCAGACCACTTCCTCCAATACTACATTCTACATACTACACTCCAATGCAGGTCACCTTTCAACGGAACCTATGCTCATTCTCTCCATCTCGCCTATCTTCTGTGGTTACATCCTCACTTCCTTCACTATCTCAGTTTTCAGCTCTGGACCCGAACAGTGCTATGGACACTCTTTGCTCCACTCTAACCTCTTGCTTGGACAACTTTTGCCCACAGTCCTCTAGACCAGCACGCACGCAGCACGCTCTGCCCCCTGGCTGTCCATGGTTCTCCGTAAACATTGCTCTAAATTCAGGGCTGTAGAGAAGAGAAGAAACTCTACCGACCTCAGTGTGTATCAGTCTCTCCTCTCTTCCTTCTCTGCAAATGTCTTCACTGCTATAAAATCCTACTACCACAATAAAATTAACAACTGTTGTGATGCTTGGACACTCTTCAAAACTTTCCCTTCTCTTCTTAATCCGCCTCCTCCTCCATCGACTCTTACAGCTGACAACTTTGCAGTTTTCTTCACAAATAAGAAAAGAACCATCAGTGACCAATTCTCCACATCGCAGACTGAGGATAACATCACAATGACCAGTGCACACTCTCTCCTTCTCTCCACTCTCAGAGATGGATGTTTCCAAACTTATCCTGTCCAATCATCCTACTACTTGTCCACTTGATCCGATCCCTACTCTACTCCTTCAAGTGATCTCTTCTTCAGTCATACCTTCACTTACTCACATTATCAACTCCTCTCTTCACTCTGGAACAGCTCTCTATGTTCCTTGTACAGAACAACCTCCTGGACAGCAACCAATCTGGCTTCAAAAGAGGCCACTCAACTGAGACTGCCTTGCTCTCGGTTACTGAAGCCCTGCAAATGGCAAGAGCAGCTTCAAAATCCTCAGTACTCCTCTTACTGGACCTGTCTGCTGCTTTTGACACAGTTAATCACCAGATTCTCCTGTCCACCCTCAGAAAGATGGGCAGTACTTGACTCAGTACTTGGCCAACTTCTCTTCTCCATCTATATGACATCATTAGGATCTGTCATTCAGAAGCATGGCTTTTCTTATCACTGCTACATTGATGACACCCAACACTCATACTCATTCCATCCAGATGACCCGACAGTAGCTGCTCGCATTTCAGCCTGTCTGAGTGACATTTCTAGCTGGATGAATGACCATCACCTTCAGCTCAACCTTACTAAGACAGAACTTCTGGTGGTTCCAGCTAACCCTTCTCTATACAGCTGGGTTCATCAACCATAACTCCTTCCAGGACAGCCAGAAACCTAGGAGTTGTGATGGATTATCAGTTAAGCTTCACAGACCATATTGTAATGCAACGATCTGGGCCTGCAGATTTGCCTTATAAAACATTAGGAAGTTTAGACCCTTCCTGTCAGAGCAAGCCACCCAACTTCTTGTCCAAGCTCTTGTTCTCTCCAGACTGGGCTATTGTAATGCTCTCCTGGAAGGCCTTCCTGCATGTACTATCAAGCCTTTGCAACTGATCCAGAATGCAGCAGCGAGGGTTGTCTTCAATGAGCCAAAAAGATGCATAAGTGAACAGGGAGTACAAGAGAGGACTGAGTACACATCCCTGTGGGGCACCAGTGCTGAGTGTGAGTGAGGAGAATGTGTGATTGCCAATACTAACCACCTGGGGTCTGCCGGTCAGGAAGTCCAGGACCCAGTTACTTAAGTGACTGTTAAGACCCAGATCTTTCAGTTTGGCTATAAGTTTGGTAGGGATGATGGTGTTTAATGCAGAGCTGTAATCAACGAATAGCATCTGCACTCTTCCCTCCAAGTGTTTCAGGGCAGATTGTATGGCCATTGCAATGGTGTCATCAGTGGATCTATTTGAGCGGTAAGCAGATTGTAATGAGTCCAAGGTGTCAGGCAGAGAGGAGCAGATGTGGGATTTGACTAGCCGTTTGAAGCATTTCATGATGACTGATGTCAGTGCAAGAGGGTGGTAGTCTCTCAGGCAGGAGACAGTTGTTGTTTTTTTTGGAACAGGGATGATGGTGGTTTGCTTGAAGCATGTGTAAGGGATCACTGTAAGTCTCAAGGAGAGGTTGAAGATGTTGAAGGTGGTGAAGGTGGTGAGGTGGTGAAGACATCTGCTGACTGGACAACACAGGCTCTCATGACACATCCTCCTATGCCATCTGGACCTGGAGCTTTCCGGCCGTTGACCCTTTTGAAGGACTTACGCACTTCAAGTGTGGTTAGAACCAAAGGGCAGGTGTCAAGGTCAGCAGGTATTTTCACAGCAGGAAATGTGTTGTCGGTCTCAAAGCGAGCATAGAATATCTCTACTTTAAGGGGAGGTGTGGCAAAAAGTTATTTTTAGGCCCTGAAGTTATTTGACTGATTACATACTGATTCAGTGAGAATGTGCATACTATTGTGCCTAACTCAGATCTGTATTTTCAGCAAAATAAATGTATGAGTATTTCTTTACTGTTGTAACCATTGAGAGAAACACAATTTCAGTGATTATTCACAAAACATAAAAACTGTGGTGATATTTGTGGCATTTTCTTTGTGAAAATAAGCAACAAATTCAGTAATTTTGGCCAGAAATATGTTCATATTCATCAGTTCATCATTGTGTTACAGAAAAATAAAATTTTATCAGTTTTTGAGAATCACTGCTCCAATTTTATTAAGGGTTACTAAAAACTGGTACTATAAGCCTCGTCTCTTTTGGAGAACATGAGATGAGAGTCTGACTGATGATTATATTATAAGACAATAATGAAACATTTCCCTGTGAGTCTCTGTCACAGCAGGATCTGTTCAAGTCCACTATGATCCTGTTCTTCTAGATCTGTGTTACCTGCAGGAACTGGATGTGATCCTGTGTGTGTGAAAGCTGCTCCAGCTCAGTGTCTCTCCTCCTCAGATCATTGATCTCCTGCTCCAGCCGTCCTTCAGCTCGACTCACTGCAGTCTTTTCCTGATCTCTGATCAGCTGTTTCACCTCAGAGCGGCTTCTCTTAATGGAGCGGATGAGCTCAGTAAAGATCCTCTCACTGTCCTTCATTGCTCTCTGTGCAGAGCGCTGTTAGGACACACAGTGATTCAGCTTCAGTGAGTCTGAACTGAGACGGAGACAAACTTCTCTTCTTCTCCAGACTCACCTTATGAGATTTATGAGTCTCTCTCAGCTGCTGAAGACCTTTCTTTCTCTTGTGGATTCTATGCTGGAACCGTCTCCTCATCTTCATCAGCTGCTTCTGCAGGACAAACAGATGATAGTGAAAGTCTCAGAAAACTACTGGCACTAAATCATCATGAAGAGATGAATCCAGTAAAAGGTAGGGATCAAACTCCAGAAGTGATGATCAGTTTTAGTCATCGTACATGAATAAATGTGACGCATAAAGCCTGTTCCACTCTGTAAGTGTAAGTATTATGAAAATAAAACTGATCGTCACACTGAAAGTGTTTCTTTGTTCTGTGTAATTAAGCTGTGGCTCTACACAGAAAATAAACACACTATTGGATTATTAGACTTGAGTTTTAAATTGATCACTAGTTTTAAATACCTGATTCTCTGTCCTCTGTGCTGCAGCTGAAACAGTCTCATGGTTTTTATGTTCATCTATACACAGCACACATATACACTTCTGATCAGTGCGACAGAAGATCTCAAGGATCTTCTCATGTTTCTGGCAGATCATCTCCTGCAGTCGTCCAGTGGCTTCAGTCAGATTGTGTCTCTTTCCTTTAAACAAACTCTCATGTTGTTCGAGGTGATTCTGACAGTAAGAGTTCAGACACATCAGACAGGATTTGATGGCTCTGTATTTTCCTCCAGTACAGACGTCACACTGCACATCTCCAGCTTCAGCATCACAGTCAGCAGGACGTTTGGTCTTCTTCAGTTTCTCCACCACTTCAGCCAGCATGGTGTTTCTAGATAAATCAGGTCTTGGACTGAAGGTCTGTCTGCACTGAGGACAGCTGTAGACTCTCATCTGATCCTCCCGATCCCAGCAGTCTGTAATACAGCTCTTACAGTAACTGTGTCCACACTGGATGGTCACTGGATCCTTCAGCAGATCCAGACAAACTGAACACATGAACTCATCCTGAGAAAATCTTGCTTCTGCCATTTTACTGCAAGAATACAGAGAGACAAACTCACAACAGCTCAACTACACTTCAGTTTCTATTTCCCTGAACTCACATGATTCCTGTTTCCTGGTTACACGGGTTTAAGAGACGTGTGTAATATAGGCGTGTCTGTGAGTCTGTGAGTCAGGTTTCTCTTTGCCGCAGAGTTTAGTCTTGACACACCTGACTGTTGGTAAAATAAATGCAAAGACCTTGACTAGTGGATTCAGGTGCGTTTAATAAGAAATGAAACTAAACTCTAGGAAAGTGACTCTCCTGCACTAGGAATGGGGAACCCTGTTAATAAAATGTCTAGTAGATACAACAGTCAATTTAAAAAATATATTTATATTTACATTTACTCATTTAGCAGCCGCTTTTATCCAAAGCAACTTACAGATGAAGACAGTGGAAGCAATCAAAAACAACAAAAACAGCAATGATATATAAGTGCTATAACAAGTCTCAGTTAGGATAACACAGTACAAGTAGCATAGGATTTTAAATAAAATAATAAATAAAAAGAAAACAGAGAGAATAAAAAAGAATAGAGCAAGCTAGTGTTAGAGGTCTTTACACACACACACACACACACATACACATACAATTGCATAATAAATGAAAAGAAAATAGAATACAAAAAAGATTAGAAAGGTAGTTAGATTTTTTTTTAAGAATAGAATTAGAATAGTGAGTGTTATTTTTATTCCAATGTTTTTTGTTCTGTCACTGTCATTTTGTTACACTTTTGAGTCACAAAACAAATTCCTAATATGTGTAAACATACCTGGCAATAAAAGCTTATATTTTTTATTATAGATGTCAGTCTCATGCAAACACTCAATGAACAGTTTACAGAGTAGCAGGACAACTGCTTTAAAACTGCAGTAATGCTGCATCCTTATTACTACACTTGAACTGCAGGACTTAAAACTGTCCAGATTTACATTTCTTTCATGACAACACTAATGAATCTGTTTTCTAAATGGAGTGTGGCCTCAGTCTTCACACACAGTAAAGTGTGTTCATTCCATAGGTGTAATGGTTTTTATAATGTAGAAACTGTATATTCTATGGCCCTTCACCAACCCTACACCTAACCCTAACCCTCACAGGAAACTTTGTGCATTTTTACTTTCTCAAAAAAACTCATTCTGTATGATTTATAAGTGTTTTGAAAAATGGGGACATGGGTTATGTCCTCATAAGTCACCCTCTCCTTGTAATACCTGTGTCATACCCATGACATTATACAGAGTTGTGTCCTGATATGACACAAAAACAAGAGCACACACACACACACACACACACTCACTGCCACCAAACATTTTGAGTACCTTCAGGCCATGGAGCCGAAGATTTTTGTAATTATTTTCATAACGATACAACAATGCGTAAAAAAATAGAGCTTTTTAAAACATAATTCAAAATGGCCGATGCCTAAAATGGCTGACACGAGAAAATTGGATATCATTCGACTCACTGAATCTAAAGAGACCAGTTGTGTGATTTTTGGCCAAACCATTCAGAAGTTGTAAGCAAAAATACGCATTTTTCATATCTCCTGACCACTAGGTGGTGCTGCGTCGAAACACTGCAGGTAGTCTCAGGTCATGGTTATTATAACACACACCAAGTTTGGTCTCAATATGCCAAACCGTTGCCGAGATATAGCCTCACATGCACTTTTGCATGCTTTTCGTCAAATTTGTTCACGTGTCATTCGAGAACGGTTGGACGAATCAATTTGAATTCCATAACTTTTTGCTATTTTTGTCTGAAGATGATCTGAGCTAATTTTCGTGAAAATCGGACTAACCGTCTAGGACAAGTTCGAAAAAGTAGGTTTTTTTAAAAATTTAAAATAGCGAAAAAACTTTTTACTCCATTGTTCAGCAGCATTTACGATTAAACCATATTAATTAACTGTGCAGCATAAATTTCTCTTTTTAACCTGTCATGTCCACTACCTTGTGACTGAAAGAGTGGGCATCGAAAGCTTTTAAAATAACAGAGAGATGCGACACAAGACAAAAGAGAACACATAACCCTGAAAATAACAAGGACTACATAAGGTGTATATTGAAAATTATTTATTGACCCTTTGTGATCATTTGAATTAAAAGATAATTATGATAAATGATATAATGAAAATTATTGATGTGACACTTCATTAAAAACTAAATGACATATTTCAATCGATGCAAACAGTTGAGAAAAGCACAGAAACACATGGTCACTCAGCAGGACACATACACACACACACACACACTCACACACACTGATCTTACTGTCTATATGAGGATTTGGACATGTTATTTCACTTAAAGAAGTCTCTCTCAGCTGCTGGAGATCTTTCTCTCTCTTTCATTTCAAAAATTCATTAAGTTTATCTCAGAATTTATACGCAGAATTGATCCAGTGGAGGGTACCATTCTGATGAGTAGCCTAAGATTACTTGCATCTGTTGTTATTGTGTTATTGTGGCATAACTTGTAAACATCATTATAAATTATAAATTATATACCTGACTATCTGAAATCAAGTGAAACATTTTGAAATGCGTGTAATTTTATTGCATCTAAATGTCCCAAAATGCCAGAAAGTTTTTTAATTTTTTTATAAATTATAAAACCACAAGAAATAAAATGAGTGTTAACACCATGAATGTTAAAGTATAGGATACTCTATGTTTAGCAAAAGGGTGCGTTACTGTTGACCAGGTTCTTGTTATCTCATTAGCTTCCCCTTAAAGATCCCCATGTTTCTCTGTCTTTTGTTAGACTGTTGTGATTATACCCTTTGCTCTGACCATCACTGTCCTTATCAGTCCTGTCTTGTCTCGTCCAGGCTCCAGTGCTATCCGGCCGCAGCAGTACCCATACTTGTGCATGTGAATGAAAGCGTTGTGGCCTGCTGGTGTCCATCATAGCGATATATTCCTCAGAGATCGATCAGACTCTGTCTTTGCTCTGCCCTTCGGCTCTTTTCTCTGTGAAGAACTGAGTGTTTTCTCTCTGTGTGTTTGTGCAGGTTTTGGGGACGCCATCGGAGGAGACGTGGCCAGGTGTTCACTCTCTCCCACACTTTAGACCAGGTAAACGTTCTGTTCATCTGACTGTAAATGACACATGCTGGCATGTCCCTGAGAAGGCGTTTGTATGTCCCTCATCTCACTCAGCAACCAGCAAACAACACACATATGAGCACTAGACACAGTAAAAGCAACTGCTACTTCTGGAAGTATTTTTTGCAATTAATTTGAACAAGTTCATAAAGATTATCTGATTTGACTGCACTCAAGCATCCAAGATGCATTGCTTCAAGTGATATCAGGAGACTTTGTGTGACGATCGTGTACCCAGAGAGACACAGGGAGAGAGAGAGATCCAACAGCAGATGTCTTTATTGATGGGTAATCCAAATCGTAGTCAAAAACAATCCAAGGTCAAAACCAAAAAGACAGTCCAAAAACAAACAAAGGGAAGGAACAGGAAAGGGAACTCGAAAAAGCGAGGAGGACGAGCAGATCAGGAAGAATCTCGGGGAACGAGAATGCTGGATACATAAAGGGTAAGGACTCCATCCAAACAACAGGAAAAGACTGGTATTTATAGGGAGGCTAATGACAATAAAGTGACTGCACCTGGTGCAATTAACAGGAGTGCAATTACTGTGATGACAGGACAAGATTAGAGGAATTCTAGTGCCTATGGTGACGTGCCTAAGGGGGAGTGAGCCCACTAGTGGACACCCAGGGAAACAGAGACTAGACAGCGTGACATTACCCCCTCCTCCACGGAGCAGCTGCCAGATGCTCCACCGAACCCAAGGGAAAACCAAAAACACCAAGAGACCAGGAGGGAGGTGGAGCAGTGGAGGACCAGGGGGAGGGACGGAGGGCCAGGTAAAATGGGAAAAACAGAGACAAGAGGACCAGGTAGAATGGTGAACAGAGACAAGACGACCAGGTAAAATGAGGAAACAGAGACAAGAGAAGTGCAACACGAAACAAGGAGTCCAGGAGGGTGGTGGACTGGCGGAGGATCAGGGTGAGGGACGGAGGGCCAGGTCCTTAGAGGGAAACAGAACGAAAGACACAGACAAGAAACCCAGGAGGGAGGAGGACAGGCGGAGGATCGGGGGAGGGACGGAGGACCAGTAAACAGGAGGATAAGTCTGATTGGGCAAGTCTGAAACAAAAAACATGAACAAGTTAAGGGTAGCCTCCGTGGCCACAGCAGGATCAGTCGAGTGCTCAGAGAGTTCAACTGAGACGTGACGAGGCTCTGGAAGTTCCACAGAAGCGAGGAGAGACTCTGGTAGATCATCAGATACGTGGAGAGACTCTGGTAGTTCATCAGCGACGTGGAGAGGCTCTGATAGTTCAGCAGAAACGTGGAGAGGCTCTGGTAGTTTCACAGAGAAATGACGAGACTCTGTTACTCCCATGGTGTTTCCTTGTTCATGAAGATCAATGGTGACTTGCCTTTGTTCATGAAGAACCCCAGTGACTTGACTCTGTCCTTGAAGATCACCAGTGACTTGACTTAACTCTGGAAGGTCAACGGTGACTAGCCTTGACTCTGGAAAGTCCATGGTAAATAGCCCTGACTCTGGAAGGTCAACGATGACTAGCCCTGATTCTGGAAGGTCAAAGGTGACTAACCCTGACTCTGGAAGGTCAACGGTGACTAACCCTGACTCTGGAGGGTCCACGAGCACCTGACTCGACTCTGGAGGGTCCACAAGCACCTGACTCGACTCTGGAAGGTCAACAGGAACTAGCCCTGATTCTGGAAGGTCAAAGGTGACTAACCCTGACTCTGGAAGGTCAACGGTGACTAACCCTGACTCTGGAGGGTCCACGAGCACCTGACTCGACTCTGGAGGGTCCACAAGCACCTGACTCGACTCTGGAAGGTCAACAGGAACTAGCCCTGACTCTGGAAGGTCAACAGTGACTGACCCTGACTCTGGAAGGTCGACGGTGACTAACCCTGACTCTGGAAGGTCAATGGTGACTAGCCCTGACTCTGGAGGATCCACGAGCATCTGACTCGACTTTGGAGGGTTAACCGGAACCTGACTCAACTCTGGAAATTCAACAGGCACCTGACCCAACTCTGGAAGGTCAACAGGAACTAGCCCTGACTCAGTAAGGTCAACGGTGACTAACTCTGACTCTGAAAGGTTGACGGTGACTAACCCTGACTCTGGAGGGTCAACGGTGACTAACCCTGACTCTGGAGGGTCCACGAGCACCTGACTCAACTTTGGAGGGTCAACCGGAACCTGACTCAACTCTGGAGGGTCAACAGGAATCTGACTTGATTCTGGAGGATCAACTGGAATGTGACTCGACTCTGGATAGTCAACTGGAACCTGACTCAACTCTGGAGGGTCAACTGGAACCTGACTCGACTCTGGAGGGTCAACTGAAACCTGGCTCAACTCTGGATGGTCAACAGGAACCTGACTCGACTCTGGAGGGTCAACTGAAACCTGGCTCAACTCTGGATGGTCAACTGAAACATGACTCGACTCTTGGGGGTCAACGGGAATATGACTCGACACTGGAGGGTCAACTGAAACCTGACTCAACTCTGGAGGGTCAACAGGAATCTGACTTGATTCTGGAGGATCAACTGGAACCTGACTCGACTCTGGAGGGTCAACTGGAACCTGACTCGACTCTGGAGGGTCAACTGGAACCTGACTCGACTCTGGAGGGTCAACTGGAATATGACTCGACTCTGGAGGGTCAACTGAAACCTGACTCAACTCTGGAGGGTCAACGGGAATATGACTCGACTCTGGAGGGTCAACGGGAATATGACTAGGTGTTCACTCTCTCCCACACTTTAGACCAGGTAAACGTTCTGTTCATCTGACTGTAAATGACACATGCTGGCATGTCCCTGAGAAGGCGCCTGTATGTCCCTCATCCACTCAGAGGAGTGACGTGTGGCAGCAGACGAGCTCTGAAATAAAGCTGAAATATAATATAAATATGGCATGAAAAGCTGAGCTTGTAGTTCTTAGTGCTTAAAAGTACTTTAAAAAGACTAAGCTAAAACTAAAATAAGTAATAAAATAAAAAATGAAACAAATGTAAGTAAAAAAAAACACATTTTAAACTAAAACTAAAAATACAAGAGCTTGTAAAAAAATTACTAAAAGTAGTGTAAACTTAAAATACGAAAAAGTTAATTCAGAATGTTAATAAACAGTGTAATAGTAAATAAACAATATTAAAATAACACTGTTCATCATGCTAAAGATCAATTTAAATGCATTGCATTATGGGTTATACAGTATCTCACACAGTCTGCTCTGTTATTTTGATGCACATTTGAACAAATTATGTCTGTTTATCTTTTATAATTGAATTTAATAATTTTATAATTGCATTGTTGTAGTTCAGTGCTGTAGCAGCAGAGGGCAGCGTTTACTGCACTTTTGCCCCGTGAGCAGAAGAGATATCATAAAAAACTCTCTATGAGAGCAGATCAGTGTTTTCTGCTCGGTAAAACTGCTTTCCCATTGTGCTGTTAATGAACACTTGCTGCTGATG
The DNA here is from genome assembly GCF_023724105.1 of Carassius gibelio. Taxonomy (NCBI): domain Eukaryota; kingdom Metazoa; phylum Chordata; class Actinopteri; order Cypriniformes; family Cyprinidae; genus Carassius; species Carassius gibelio. The sequence goes on along the minus strand of NC_068411.1, from coordinate 30,877,936 downwards.
AAGTGTTAAGAGATCAGTTGTGGGATGTTCATTTGCAGGTCGTGGAGCTGTTGGGTTACAGATACGGTGCATTAATTGTAAATGTGATCTGTGTGTGTGTGTGTGTGTGTGTGTGTGAGTGTCTGTGTGTGTGAGTGTCTGTGTGAGTGTCTGTGTGTGTGTGTGTGTGTGTGTCTGGTGTGTGTGAGTGTCTGTGTGTGTGTGTGAGTGTCTGTGTGTGTGTGTGTGTGTGTGTGTGTGTGTGTGTGTGTGTGTGTGTGTGTGTGTGTGTGTGTGTGTGTGTGTGTACTGACATGTTTCATACCTGAATGCCCGAGTGGTCGGTGTGTATCGATCTATTCCACAGGAGGCCAAACTAATGAATCCACATCTAGAACAAAGAGAATAACATGCTAACATACTCTGCTCAAAGTTAGGGATCAGAAAGATTTTAATGAATTAAAGAAATATGCTTTTATTCATGAACGATGCATTAAATTGATCGAAAGTGCCAGTAAAGACATTTCTAATGTTACAACAACAACAAAAAATTATATTTCTAAATGCAGTTCTTTTGAACGTTCTGTTCATCTGTGAATCCAGAAAAATAAAATGCATCACAGTCTCTACAGAAATATTGTGCAGCACGACTGTGTTCAACACTGATAATAATCAGAAATGTTTCTTGAGCAGTAAATGATCATATTTTCATGATTTCTGAAGATCATGTGACTCTGAAGACTGGAGGAATGATGCTGGAAATACAGCGGAGCATCACAGAAATAAATTACACTTTGCATTATAATCACATAGAAGACAGTTATTTGAAACGGTAATAATATTCCACAATTTGATCAAATAAATATATCCTTGGTAATAGAAGAGACTTCTTTAAAAACATTGAAAAGTCTCACAGTGTACAGTGATGCACTGATGTGAATCCTGTGTTCTGTACTGTTTCAGATGCTTTGTATATAAAACTAGTATTGTGTGTGTGATGTAGATTTTTTTGTTTCACCTGCAGATCGATTCACCGTCTACAGTCCCAAGACACTCAGACAAGCCTGGAATAAGTAAGTGACCCCAACACTTTTTAAAAATAAGCATGTCCTGCTCACCAAGAATAGAGCAAAAATACGATATAAACAGTAGAAATTGTGAAATATTATTATAATGTAAATCATCTGTGTTCTGTGTGAATCTGTGTTAAAGTGTAATGTATTTCTGTGATGCTCCGCTGTGTTTTCAGCATCATTCCTCCAGTCTTCAGTGTCACATGATCTTCAGAAATCATGAAAATATGATGATTTACTGCTGAAAATATTTTTTTAATTATTATTCATGTTGAAAACATCAATATTTTTGTGAAAACTGTGATACATTTTAATTTTCATGATTCACAGGTGAATCGAAAGTTCAAAATAACAACATTTATTTGAAATATACATATTTTGTAACATTATAAATGTCTTTACTGGCACTTTTTATCAATTTAATATGTACTTGATTAATAAAAGTATTAATTTCATAAAAAATAATAATGGTAAATTGCATCATGTCTTGAATAAGAAAACCATCAAAACAATCAGATTACCTCTCAAGTGAAACGTAATCTTGAGAAAATATTATTAATGTATAACTAACATGACCTTGGTCTTTTCTTATAATCAGCTAAATATAAAATACAACTATACAAATAAGAGCATTTAAAAATAAAACAGTTAAATAAACCAGTGAAGTGAACAAACAGTGCAGAATAAATGATTATAAACTGAAGAACGGATGGAAATGATCTTCAGCTGCGCTCAGATGCAAACCCAAGGCTGTAGATTTAACTGACGAACGTTTCACACACACATTACGTTAAAGTGCTGAAAGCACCACTGGTGGACAGGAACTTCATGTTTCTTTAATGTGGTAATGCAGCAGAGACCTAATTATCCAGCCTTTACATTCATCGACTCGAGTGTGTGTGATCGTTCAGGAGTCCAGTCCTCACACACACTCATCCTAAGACCTGAAAACACTTCACAAGATGAGAATGTGTGCAAACCAACAATCAGTCCTGTGTTAGCTTTCCAGCGCTGAACCAGACCTCAGCAGACTCAGATTCAGATGTGTTTGTTGCATTATCAACACACTGTTGTTTTCCTGCTGACACTCTAAAGCTGCTTTTACACAATCTGTACTGTACTGTGAGGTGATAGATGCGTGTCATCAGAACAGATATTGCTCTTGTGTGTGTGTGTGTGTGTGTGTGAGCAAGTGTGTGTGTGTGTGTGTGTTTGAGTGAGAGAGTATGTGTGTGTGTTTGAGTGAGAGAGTATGTGTGTGTGTTTGTGTGTGTGTGTGTGTGTGTGTGTGTTTGAGTGAGAGAGTATGTGTGTGTGTTTTTGTGTGTGTGTGTGTGTGTGTTTAAGTGAGAGAGTATGTGTGTGTGTTTGTGTGTGTGTGTGTGTGTGTGTGTGTGTTTGAGTGAGAGAGTATGTGTGTGTGTTTTTGTGTGTGTGTGTGTGTGTGTGTTTGAGTGTGTTTGTGAGTGTGTGTGTAAGTTTGTGTGTGTGTGTGTGTGTGTGTGTGTGTGTGTGTGTGTGTGTCACTCCTTGTCTTTGCAGTTTAGAGGACGTTTGTGGGTGAAAACTTGCTTAGCATTTTTCACTCCAGAAAAAGTCAACAAACATTTTTCAGCCACACATCAGCGGGAGTGAAGCTGACGGAGAGCCTGAGCTGTGTGTGTGTTGCTCTCGGCACTGTATGCTCTCAGCTGTGTGTTTGTGTGTGTGAGAGTGAGTGTGTGTGTGTGTGTGTGTGTGTGTGTGTGAGTGTGTGTGTGTGTGTTGCTCTCGGCACTGTACGCTCTCAGCTGTGTGTTTGTGTGTGTGAGAGTGAGTGTGTGTGTGTGTGTGTGTGTGTGTGTGTGTGAGTGTGTGTGTGTGTGTTGCTCTCGGCACTGTACGCTCTCAGCTGTGTGTTTGTGTGTGTGTGTGTGTGTGTGTGTGTGTGTGAGTGTGAGTGTGTGTGTGTGTGTTGCTCTCGGCACTGTACGCTCTCAGCTGTGTGTTTATCTGTGTGTGTGTGTGTGTGTGTGTGTTGGCAGGCTGGGTTATGTAGATCATGCTGAAGAACTGGCTTCCAGGTTCCTCCAGTGCTTCCCAAAGAAGCGTCTCTCGGCTCAAGCGGCGCTTCATCACGAGTTCTTCATCCATCTGCCCCCGAGACTCTGGGAGCTGCCTGACAGTCAGTGAACACACGTCACACACACACACACACACTGACCATACGCCCCCAATGTTTTCATATCATGTATGATGCTATTGCATGCAGTATGTCCCATGATGCAATGCAGTACACTTGACCTTCCATTTCTAGTATGATTAATTAACTGGAAATAATCTTAAACAATATCCTTCATACTTCATTACAATGCATGTTTAAAGCATGAATTAATCAGTTTCTTACTATGTGCACTCCATAATAAATCTGCATTTCTTTTACTTTTATTTCTGCTTTTCATTATTATGACTGTGTGTGAAATGTGGTATTAATTTGAACTCTCTCTTGCATGTTTTACACTTTCACATACAGTTCTTATTAAAATAGCATGCGATGCACAGTGTAAGCTGCACCGAATGCAGTTTCATTATTAGATCAGTTTAAAGTACGAGATGTGTTTTTACATGAGTTTATTTACATGTTCTTCTGTTTTAATCAGTAGTCAGTGTGTAGTGTGTACTGTGCAGTATGTAGTAGACAGATTCTCTTTCCCTGGAGAGCAGCGCATGACACGCTTTCCTGATTTATCAAACCCAAATACTCTGGAATTGGTTAGCGACAGCAGTGAGGAACTCTGGATTCTGATTGGTCGATGCACAGCTTTCAGATTGTTACAAAGTTTCAAATGAGCAGCATTTCAAAGAGTCAAACGAACAGAAACTGGTCGAGCAAATCTGATGAAAAAGTGTAAGAAATCAGTGTTTGTGATGAAGAACAGGATTTTAGTCAACGTAGTCAACATTTAAACAGAGTTTTGCTAGATAGTCAGCTCGTGCAAATTGCATATTTAATTATTTTCTCAATTCTAAGTTTTAATTTGATTTCTGTGTAAAAGAAATTTGGCCGTCCTATCAAATAATGATTCAAAAATCAATGTTTTGAGAAACAGAAACTTCGGTTTTCAGATATTTTCCTTTATCGAATGCATGTGCACACTGGAGATTTACTGTAGAAACACTGGAAACTTTCTGTGTTTCACATTATTTACTTCTACATCTTGCAAAAATTACGTTTTTCCAAAGAAATCTAAATTTATGTCCCACTGTTTTTCCCCCCTTGGAATTGTACATTTATTTCTTACACATTTTCTCTCTGAATTCTGAGTTTTTTTATTGTGCAATTATGATTTTTTTTTTCTTCTCGTAAATACGGTTTTCCAAAGATTTTTTTCCCCCCTTTGAAATCAACATTTAAATTTCACAATCTGTCTTGAGTTTAGAGCTTGCAATTTTTACTTTTTCTCTCGCAATTCACATTTTTTTCCCTTTACAAACTTCTCACAATTATGCTTTTTTTTTTCAGAATTAAATAAGTAATAAAAAATAGTAACTGTGGTTCTTTATAATCACAATTCAGATGTGTGTTTTTTTTCTTGCACATATATTACAAGTTTATGCATTGAAACTTTTTTCTCCGATTTTTTGACTTCATGTTTCTATCTTATTTTTTTAGACTTTTTAAGAGTAATTATCTCACAATTCTGTTTTTGAGAAGAAAAAAAAATCTAATTGTGTGATAGAAAGTTGCAGTTTCATTCTGTTTTGGAGACAAGCTTTCGTACGTTTGTGTTCAGCTGTCACAGAAACATGATGATTCAGGTCTTTCAGGCTGGTTTTGGCTCAAGGCCTTCTGTCGTGTCTAATATGACACATATCTATAATCCAGACGTCAGACCCCATAAAGCACGCTGTGGGCCGCTGATCTGCTGTAAGGCCTCTATTAGCAGACAACACAGCTGTAGCGCAGACACGTTTCATTCTGCACATCAGAAAACAGACGTCTGCGTCGGGCGAGTCGTTTGAATGCGAGAATGAGGTTTTTAATTTGGCAGATTAGGAGCAGCAGCTGAATTAATCCTGTTATCAGCTCACAGCAGGCTGTGTGGGAGCGAGAAGGGGGCGGGGCTCCGGCGAGGAGGCGGAGCTCTGACACACACACACAGCGCAGAGAAGAATGAAGGGAAATGTAATCTGTTGTTTCATATACGCTTGCAGTTCTATCACTAAAGAGAGCAGCTGCTGCTGGGGAGAACTCACTGTAATTAACATTTCAGCTCAGGCTTTGATTGATACGGCAAATGCAGCACGATTTAGGCCATTTTTATTAAGTGCTGATGCGTTTCTTTATTATGGTTTTATGTCTTTATTAGAGCTGTTTGTTAAGTCAAGCCTCATTTTTACGGTTGGTTATATTTCTTGGTAAGAAATCTCTTTGCAAACACATAGAGAAGCTCATTTACTCCGTAATTAATTAATATCAGTTAACATATTTTCCTATTTATTTTATGTATTATTTTCTTTTGTTTATATTCACTATATTTATTTTCTATATATATACATACATTCACACACACACAGTATGAGGACAATGTGTCATGTGTGTTTATAATCATATAAAGTGTATTAATTAATATCATTTTTATTCAACATTATCTACATCTATATTATTTTTAATATTTTTTATATATTATTTAAATGTATATATTACACACACACACACACAACATATATATATATATAAAATGTATATTTTTTTTCTTAAAAATACTGTACATCCCTTTATATATTAATACAAAAAATTAATAAAAAAATAATAAACTCACATGAATTTTTAATAATAATGCTAATTTGAAATTTGCTTCTACGGTCAACCTATATCAAAAACTAATCTAATGTAATCTAAACATTCATTGTTTATTATTATTAGAGTTTTTTTTTTTTATTATTAGTAAAGTGCATCATATATTTCTGGAAATCTGAATTGCATAGTTTTATATGTATTAATTTTCAGCTATATTTTTCTTGTCATCATCATAACTGAACTGTTTCCTCTCCTTGTCTTTCACACGATGATGATGATGATGTGATATTACAGATTTTCAGATGTCCCAGTCTTCTGTGGAGACTGACAGAGTGAATGTGTGGTTGTGTTTCAGTGTCTTCGATCTTCAGCGTTCCCAGCGTTCGGTTACAGCCGGAGTCAGGTGTCAGCGTCCAGGTGTGTGGTCAGAGCAGAGCCTCGTCTGACAGCAAACACTGACCGGAGCAGACAGGTACCACACACTGACAGTCCCTCCACAGCTCTAAGAGCAGGTTTAATTCTGTACTCTGCTTTTTAATCAGTTTAATCAGTTTTGTACATTTTATTTTATTTAAGTGGATTTTGAGTACATGTACACATGTATGTTTTGAAAGAAGTCTCTTTATGGCTGAATTTATTTGATTAAAAATACAGTAAATACTCTAAAAAATTGAAATATTATTAGAATGTAAAACAGCTGTTTTCTAAGTGAATATCTGTTAAAGTGTAATTTATTTCTGTGATGCTCCGCTGTATTTTCAGCATCATTCCTCCAGTCTTCAGTGTCACATGATCTTCAGAAATCATTCTGATTGGTTGCTTTTGCTGCTCAGTTATCATTAATACTGGTGATCAAATATGATTTCAATGATGATAACAAAAAATAAAAAGAGTAAAATTATATTTTGACCATTTAAACATTGTAAGCTTCATTTTCTTTATGCAAATTACAATGTCTTGAGTTTGGGGGAAAAGTCCCTTTTAACGATAAATCTCA